>NC_136978.1:2312500-2322500 GCF_032717465.1 Coenobita brevimanus
CTGAGTGTAATGGGTGTGTTGTACTTAGGCATTACACTGAGTTATAGGTTAGTACTGTAATGGCCGACTTCCTTGTGTGTTGTTGTTGTGTAAGATCACCACACACACACACACACACACACACACACACACACACACACACACACACACACACACACACACACACACACACACACACACACACACACACACACACACACACACACACACACACACACACACACACACACACACACACACACACACACACACACACACACACACACACACACACACAAATCTCTCTCTCACACACACACAATAATAGCAGCAATGTCACTCACTATTTCGTCACAGCGCAAGCAAAAGTCAGCCATGAAAACAATTACCCAGAACCAGAGAAAACAACTCTCTCTCTCTCTCTCTGTCTCTCTCTCTCTCTCTGTCTCTCTCTCTCTCTGTCTCTCTCTGTCTCTCTCTCTGTCTGTCTGTCTGTCTGTCTGTCTCTCTCTCTCTCTCTCTCTCATATTCTCGCCACTTCACGTAATATTTCGCCATGTCTCACAAATTCTTCGCCTTCCTCTGTATCTGTCTGTTGTTTTGCATTCCTCATTGTTCTCCATCGCTAACATTCTCGTTCAGTCTCGCCAGTTCTCGCAATATCTCGTGATCTCGCAAGTGTTCACGAATACTTAAGTCTCTGTATCTCGCAGCTTCTCTCTGTATCACGTTTATTCTCCCAGTTACTCGCTCGTTCTCGCTCTGTCTCGCAATCTCGATTATTTTCACGCTTGTTCTTATATCTCGTCTTTTCACGCAATTTCTCGCATCTCCTCGCCTGGCTACAACAAGGGTGGGATGGCGTGTTGTTGTTGTTGGTTGTGGTGGTTGTGGTGATGGTGGTGGTGGTGATGGAGAGTACCGTAATTTCTCGCCACATCTCGCGTCTCATTCGTCCACAAGGGTGAGATGGCGTGCGAGGTGCTGTTGTTTGTGGTCGTTGTTGTTGTCGTCGTCGTGGATGCTGTCGTGGTGCCGTGACAATGCCTTAGGGGTCAGGGGCGTCGTGGGGAGGTCGTGAAAAGTGGGGCGTGGCGGGCGTTACGAAAGAGGTTACGTTACGGTGGTGAGGTGGGTGGCAGGATCGTATGGGGATCACAAGTACTGCAGGAGTAGAGGGAAGGGGACACAGATACTGAGGAGGGGTACTGCAGTAATGGGGGGGGATCACATACTGAAGAATGGGGGGTTCTCAGATACTTCAAGATGGGGGGCACAGATACTCCTGGGGGGAGAGGGGTAAGGTTGCATATACTTCAAGAACTGGGTAGGGGGGAGGGGAGAATACAGGTACTTATATATCCTCTTTTCAGGTAATAGTCTTTCACCGATATTGTGCAGTTTTGAGTAATGCAGCAAATTACATACCTCAAAAGCAAACCCATCTTTGAAGCTACATGGCAGTAATAATCCTGACATAAAGACGTTATTCTATACAGTGTGTTATAACTGCTTAATCATAAAAGGGATTAAAAAACCATCGTCCCATAAACCGATTTCCACAGCATCAAATTAAACAGATTAGAACCACGTGACTCATTAATACAGAGAGAGAACTGATTACACCTTTCTAATTAATTACAGTCAACTTTTTGTAAACAATCCACTGGCCTGTAATAGCCATTCAGTTGCGCAGAATCTGCTATTATATATGTGCGTATTTTAACGTTACCCAGACTCAGTGGACCAGAGTGACTTGTTTAAAATTGTACCGAATGAGTTAACTGGAGCAAAAAGCGTCCCATACACCCTCAGGGCTTAGGTTAGGTTGAAGAGAATTGGGTGGGTAGGGTGTGTGTGGGGTTTGGTCAGGGTTTGTGAGGGTTAAATTAGTCTTTTGTTTGTCAGGTTTAGGTAGATTAAAGGTTAGAGTGAGAATACATTAGGATTAGGTGTGGTGTTAGAATTATTTAGATGACAGTAAGAGAAGGAGGAGGAGAAGAAGAAGTTTGTGTTGCCAACTTCAGACGATGTTATTCTTCTCAGGGAGTAAGTAAGGAAGTTAAATACAGCACTCATTAACACCCTCACCATGTTTTTTCCCCTAAGATGAATAAAGCAAGTCTGACGTTAGCTACAGAGGGGAAAAGAAACGAAAAACACGTCATAGGGCAGAAGGGATCAACGTGAAACGCCCCTTTTGATCGAGTTTGGCGCGGCTGGTTAAGACTTTTCACCATCGGGATTACGACAGAAGCGGCCTGGATTAGAAAACGTAAGGAAAATCAGGTCAAATTACATGGTTTTATAATCCCCGGCGAGTGAGGTGGGAGCGAGTGTAAGAAATTTATATATATCGGGCAGCGCGTGGCGAGAAAGTGTTGGGTAAGGCTGTCTGTTGTGCACTAATTCAGGTGAGGCCAGGTGAGGTGAGTTCAGGTGAGGTTGGAAAGTGAGTCAGGTGTGTTCTTGTGTGTTATTGATGTTATTGATGTCTTAGTGATTTATATTGTCTGCTTTTCTTTGTTATTGATGTCTGTTAGTGATTTGTGTGCTTTTGTGTGTAATTGGTGTATGTTATTGATGTATGTTGGTGATTTATTTTGTCTGCATTTGTGTGTTATTGATGTTTGCAGTTGATGTCTGTTAGTAACTTATTTTGTCTGCTTTTGTGTGTTATTGATGTTTGCTGTTGATGTCTATTAGTGGCTTATTTTGTCTGCTTTTGTTATTGATGTCAGTTGCTGCTTTATTTTACTTTATGGGACGTATCGTGGCAAATGTTCCTTAGCGATTTATTTTGTATGATACTGATGCGTACGATATGGAGATTAAAATAAATAACAGATAACATGCAAGAGAATGGTAATGAAAACAATACAGGTAACATGCAGGTGAAAGCTAATGTATAAAGTGCAAGGTAAATCGCTAAGGAAGAGGAGATACGAAGCTTCCTGTGGCACTTAAGAATGCGACCCCAAATCAGGTCAGGAGTGGATCAGCTCAGGTCATGCAGCGATCGTAATTTAACTTAATATTACACAGTAGGTCACGGTAAGAATTGTAATCTGCATAACTGAGATGTCAGGTAAGGATACATATGTTGATGGGCTTGTACTGAATGTAATACGGGAGGTCATGTGCTGTACTTATCGTATTTTACTTTATATTACACGAAATACGTCACGTTTGGTCACGGTAGGAGTTGCAGTCTGAGTAAGTGAGTAAGATAAGGGGTCAGGTGAGGTATGTGTAATGTTGATGGTCTTGTATCGTAACTTGTGATTCGGTAGGTCAGGCCACGACGAGAGTTAAAGTAATATTATTCATCATCTTTAAGTAATCACGTTCATCATTAAGTCATCATATTCATCATCTTTAAGTAATCATATTCATCATCCTCATCCAGTTTTTCATGTGAAGGTGGAAGTAAGGAGGTGGAGCTGCATCTTAAGTATTCCTTCTCTGTTTACAAAGCTGGTGATTCAAGTTTCTTAATTAGTAACTTATAAACTCAGATTTCCTCAATGTGGTATTAATCCATTCATCATGATCCTCTCTCTCTCTCTCTCTCTCTCTCTCTCTCTCTCTCTCTCTCTCTCTCTCTCACGGGTCTAGTCTATTCATTCCTGGCACTTAAAGGGAGGGTAACCAACCTCTTTCGCCCCTGAGTGGCATTATGTGAGCAATATACCCCAACTCTCCCTTGTATTTAATCGTTTCGTGCTCCAATCTCCTCCACACAACGGTTGACCCGACCCGACCTGGTATATGACTCCAGAAGGTCAGGTGCAGTGGTGTGTCCAAAACTACCGTAATTAAGGCAGTCAGGTTTTGCTGGTGGCTGGATCTGGGGGGTCATTTTGCAGGTGGTATTGAGGTCAGTGTGAGTTGAGAGGCCAGTGGTGTATGTGACAGCGGCCTTGGCACACATGGTCCCGCTTGATACTTGCCGGGGCTTTTGTTGCTGGCTCTGGGCTGGGTGGACGGTACACACACACACACACACACACACACACACACACACACACACACACACACACACACACACACACACACACACACACACACACACACACACACACACACACACACACACACACACACACACACACACACACACACACACACACACACACACACACACACACACACACACACACACACACACACACACACACACACACACACACACACTGTATAGGTTTCCAGAAGACCTTGTTGCGGGTGGAGTGCGGTAACGAAAGTGTATGGATGGCGGTGGTGGGGTGTGGATGGTAGGGAAGGGTGTGGGTGGCGGTGGAGGGTTTGGATGGTGGTGGAGGGTGGTTAGGGGTTTGGTTGTGTGGGTGGGAGGTAGTGGAGTATGGACTGCTGTAGAGGTGGATGGTTGAGCCGTGTGGGAGATTGTGAGGTTTGGATGGTAGTAGATTGTGGATGGTGGTGGAAAGCGCATGATTCTGAGGGTGGATGGTAGTGAAGGGGTGTGTGTGTGTGGTTGTAGTTAATGGTGCTGGTAGAGTGTGGATGGTGGTCGTGTGCAAAGGTATGGTTAGGTTAGGTTGTGTGTGTGTGTGTGTGTGTGTGTGTGTGGTGGAGAGGCGAGGTGGAACAAAGTGGAGTGTTAGGAGGTCAGTTACGTGCGTGATGTGGTCAGCTTGTGGAAGAGTGGTGAGGTCAGTGGAGTGGTGAGAGTGGAGAGAGGCACAGGGAAATGGAAATCCGTGAAGATTGAGTTATAGAAGAGGATCTAGTGAGAGAGAGAGAGAGGGGGGGGAGGAGAGAGAAATTGTTTTTTTGTCACGTGGTAGAACTAGGACATTCCCATAGCTTGAACAGTAAGACGTGGTGGCATAAAATTCAATAAGCCCTTGTTATGATTTAGGAATGAGTCTCCTTGGTTACTAGCAAAAATCAACCCTCCAGTCTGACAACACTCGGTTATCAAATGAGCTGAATGGAATTAGATCTCACTGTCATTTAGAACAAACTTGCTGTATTGGAGGCATTTGGAGAGCGAGGTGGAGAAACTTGAATGTGGAGTAGCAGTGGCAGAATGTGGAAGGAGGTAGTGGAGCTAGATATAGATGTGGATGGAGATGAGAGGCAGTATGAAGCGTTGAAGTGAAGATGTGGACGGAGGTTGAGGTGAACTGTGGGTGATGTGGATGTGGAGTCGGTAGGGTGGACAGCAGCAGAGGTATGACAGGAGGTGGAATGGTGGTGATATAGATGTGGTGTGGTAAGCGAGTGGAGAGCATCGGAGTTGAAGTGTGGATGTGGATGCGGTGTGGTGTTGTTTGGTGTGGTGGTGAGCTGCAGAGGTGGAGTGTGGACGTGGATGTGGAGACGATGTGGTGCTGGTGTGGTGAAGAACAGCAGGAGTGTGGAGACAGAGTGTGGATAGATCTGTGGAATATGTTTGGTGATGCCGATACGGATGTGGTTGGTGGTGTGGTGTGGTGTTGTGCACGAGAGGTGACTTGTGCTGGCTCACCTTGGATCACTTGCCCTTCTCAGCCAGGTCGGCGCCACTGCACTCCACTCGTCTCACTCCACCTAAGCTCACTCCACCTCCGCTCACACACCCAGTCTCACTCCATTCGACTCACTTTATCTCGGCTCACGTAGGCAGCTCGATTCATTCCATCTCGGCTCACTCAGCTCATTCCTTGGCTTACCTCATCTCAGCACACTCCTTCTTGGCTCACCTCAGCTCACTCCTTGGTTCACCTCATCTCAGCTCACTCCTTGGCTCACCTCAGCTCACTCCTTGGTTCACCTCATCTCAGCTCACTCCTTCTTGGCTCACCTCATCTCAGCACACTCCTTCTTGGCTCACCTCAGCTCACTCCTTGGCTCACCTTATCTCAGCTCACTCCTTGGCTCACCTCATCTCAGTACACTCCTTCTTGGTTTACCTCATCTCAACTCATTCCTTCTTGGCTCACCTCGTCTCGGCGCACGTAGGCATCTCGGCTCGTCACTCTTTACGATCGGAGGAGGCGAGAGGAAACTGGAAATAAAATGTGATCGTAAAACTGTAATAAACTTCTCATTTTTCTTTGATGTGTGTGTGTGTGTGTGTGTTTATCCTTTAATTATGAGGCTCCTTTTATACAGAAAATATGTGTACCTGTTTATCACACTCATTTTATCTGACCTACACTTTTTTTATCATTTACTGTTTTTGTTTATCATCTGTTCCTTCCTCTCCACCCCCGCAGCGATAATAAAGTATAGTAATTTCTTCTTTATCTCTTATCAGTTATTAGCCCTTCAACGCCACTTTCCTCTCCTCTTTCACTCTCTAATTGCCTTCCCTTCCTTCCATCTCTACACCTGTTTTTATATCCCCATTTCCTCTTCCTTTATCTTAAACTCCTTTCCTCATTTTCTTGGGGTTTTAATTATTTTATTCCCCTCCCCTTTTTTTTGGGGGGGGGGGAGCTGGGTGAATGAGGGGGCACTTTTTTTTTCGATCTGTTTGTCGTCTTTTTTCCCGATTATTTTCATGTTTCTTTGTTACTTTTTCCTTTTTTCCTTTTCTTTCGCCGTTTCCTTTTCTTTTATCTCATTTGATCTTCCATTTCTTCATTAATTAACTTTTTATTCCATATTTTCCCGTTTCGAGTTAGCCTTTTCCCGTTTTAGCTTTTTCCTGTTAGCTTTTTCCTCCTCGTGCAGCATCTCCCTTTAGCTGTTTCTCCTCTTCCTTTAGATTTTTGGTATTTTTTCTTCCTTCATTTCGTATTAACTTTTTCCTCCTCTTCCACAATCTTATCTCCTCCTCCTCCTCCTCCTCCTCCTTTGGTTAACTGGTTCTACATTTTTTTTTTCTTGTATTCTTCCATATACCTCATTATTTTCCTTATTTTCCTGTATCTCTGTTGTCGTTCTATTTCTCTTTCTTTGAGGATAACTTCTTCCTCCACTTTCTGCATTATTTTTCAGAGTTTCAATCTCCGTCTATTTTTACCCCCAGTTTCATATATTATACTTTCCTTTCTCTTCCCTTCACAGTGCCTTTTAATAATCACATGTCCCAGCCTTTGATAATTTTTCTGTGTCACCATTTTTCATCTTCTCTTCCATCTTTTGTAATTTTCCTCTTCATCTCCCCACCTCGACTCTCAGTGTCACCAGATCTCTTGTATTTTTTTAATCTCTCTATTTCATCTTCATCTGTCATTTTCCTCCTTTTCTGCCATCTCCATCATTTTCATCCTTTTCCATCCATCTCTATCATTTTCCTCCCTTTCCTCCATCTTTAGCACTTTCCCCGTTTTCCTCCATCTCTGCCATTTTCCTCCATTTCTCTATCATTTTCCTCCTCCTTCCTCCACCTGGCCACTTAATAATAAGAGTTACCGAGCAGTTACGAAGGTATGATCGTAATTGTAACCTCTTTCATTCAGCCTAACTACCGGTAACGACCTTTTAAGTGCTGCAGCGTAATTGACTCGCGTTGGATCAGCACGAGACACGGAATTAAGATCGCCAGTACACAAGCGGTAATTAAAAAAGGAGAGTCATTTGGATTTCACAACAAGTATAATGTTTCTCTCTTAACCTGTGGCCTAGTCTCGCCTTCCGTAGATACCTGGTTACCTGTATTAGTTCTTACAGGTGGCATTACCCGAAGTACGGTAAGAAAGGTGTAATACTCAAGACGTTACTGGTGAAAGGAGAGTTACTTAGGTCTTACGGCAGGGATAATCTCCCCTCCTAGTTCCTCTCCTCACTGGCCTAGTTTCGCCTGTAAATACCCCGGTTAACTGTATCAGGTGTTTAAGGTGGCATTATCCGCGTTATTAGAGCCCTGTAATTGGTCCCCACCGCCGCCGCCACCACCACCCGTGAAACACAACCCGACCAACTGCAAGGAGCACCCGAGAGGAAACCCACTGTTGTTGTTGTTGTTGTTGTTATTTGTTTGTTTTGTTTATCATCCGGGTCACCCATTTCGGATCGCCTCCCTCCCACGTCGGTGACAAGTGGCGATTTACGGGAGGGTGATTCTTTTCTTTCTTTCTGTCTTTTTTCTTTCCTTTTTTTTTGATGGACCTTGAGTGATTTTGGTGAACTTAACTTTATCAGATACAGTAGGATGGCGTCTTCTGTGTTTTCTTCTTGCTGTCTCCAAGCGGTTTAGATGACGTAAGAAAGAACCTCGGAGACTGGAGATTTGTTTTATTTTGCTCTTCATTTTTCTCTGGCTCACATCAGACGGCTTCATTAAACATAATATGTAGCCGCGAAGGAGTTAAAAGCCTGTACAAGACTGAAAAAGCTTCATTAAGGTAAAAAAAAAATCTTTGAAGGCGGCAGGTATTTTAAAAAAGGGCTGAATATATTAAGCGTTAATGTGACATTTACCTGACAGCAAAATCGTTGCCACGTCCTCCATGATAAATGCTTGTGGTGACAGATAGATAGATACATAGGTAAATTGATGGAGAAATGGAGGGACGGATAGTCAGATAGATAGGCAGATAGATAGGATAAAGTCGTCTGGAAGTATCAAAATAAACATGGAAGACGATTCATGTCAGAAAATAAAGTCGACCCGAGTGGACTGGGAAGAGAAAAGTGATGTATGGCGTAAATAACAACTCGGTATTTCACGCCTTGGCAACCCTGGGAGCCCCACTAACCTTCCCCCACGTGGAACTGTATTTATAAAACGTTTTTAAGGTGTATTTATAAACGTTTTCTTGCTTCAGTTGTGTGTAAGATTGCGTGTTCATGCTTTTATCTTCACTCTTGCAGGTACTTCACACTATCTTCACTCTTGCAGCTGCTTCACTCTTCACAATCAGACCAGAGTGAATATGTTACTGGAAAAGACGAGCAAGTAAAATGATTGGGAGTTTCACCTCTTTATTGTATGACTTGGTTGACATCCTTCGTCATTGCGGTATCTGGTGCCCAGTTGACCATTTGGTTACTTGTTTCCTCCTCGTCCCTGTTGCTTACGTAATGTCCTTTGTTTGTACCGTACCTTATTAAATACCTGCTTCTAATATCCAGTTGGGAAATTTATTAGCCTGCCAAACCGCCAGCGTAAAAACTGATCCACGAGTAGAACGAGGTGGACATGTAGTGGACGAGAGGCAAACTGGTAACTCTTTGAAAACAGGTTTGGCTGCCGTGATTGAAGTCGTTTTTATTTTACTGTTTTTTCGATAATTTTGCGCTAATATGGAAAATCTGGACTTTATTAAGATCAGTGGGTACCTGTGGTGTTACAGTAGAGTAAAATGCGTGGAAATATGACCGTATAGACGTGATGAAGTGAAGCGTCATCCATTCTGTTGCTCCAATGTTTATAGCCTTTTGTGTCCCCCTGCTTCGAAACAGATGAGTTGCGTGCTTGAAGCCTCGGATACCAGTTGGAAGGATCTTGAAGTTAGAGCAGACATCATCGCCGCCTTGGAATGATGCTGAGGGCGTTTTAAGCTTGGGGTGGGCGTTGTGTGAAGATTTGTGAGTTGACGTGGGCGTTGTGTGATACTTTGTGAGAAGATTGTGAGTTGTTGTTGATGATTGTGATAGAGTGTGTCATGTGTTTCCCATCTGGGTCAACAGTATTAGGAACACTTTTTCTCGATCTTCTTCCAAAATCTGTCTGTCTGTCTGTCTGTCTGTCTCTCTCTCTCTCTCTCTCTCTCTCTCTCTCTGCCTGCCCACCCACCTTTTGTCCCGCTTTTTCTTCTCTCTCCTCTGTATTTTCTCTCCCTTTTCCCCTTCCATCCCGTCTTTCCCCTACCTTTCCTTCCCTCATCATTCCTCTCCCATTCACCTGTCTTCCAGCCTTCCCGTTCCATTTTTTCTCTTCCTTCTGCCAGCCATTCTCCTTTCTCTTCCCTCCCCCTTCCCCACCCTGCATTTTTTCCCTTTCTCCTTCATTCTTGCATGTCATCTTTAGTATTATCATTATGGTATTCTCTTCCCTTGCATAGTCTTCATTCTTGTCTTACTTTTTCATCTTTTTCTCTGTTTTCTCGATATCTAACTG
>NC_136978.1:2327500-2337500 GCF_032717465.1 Coenobita brevimanus
GGCTTTGTACGTGGCACCGTTTTTTTTTTTTTTTTTTTTTTTTTTTTTTTTTTTGACATTTTAACCCCTTCGAGTCATATATGTCAATTTTATATCATTCTTACCTATACCTAATTTTTTTTTATTCAGTTTCGGAAGTGTCTCTAACTTGGCGAAGCGTAGCTCAGGTGATGGCCAGGTATAGGCAGACTGCAGGGGCGAGTTTGACTAGTAACCAAGGAGACTTAGCAGAGTTAACTAAGGCCTTATCGAACACCTCCTTTGGTAGATTTAGCCTAAGACGATTTCATACAGTTCCAGACGATTTGTGTAGCTTAGGAGAGACTTAAGGAGCTAGAGGGGTTAGCAACAGCCTTCATTAAGTCCCTCACCACAAGACATACCTACTTAAAGGTGTCTGGGTGTAGCGGGGATATAAACAGAGATTAATTAGGTCTTACGTATTCTCATTCAGTCGGTCTCAGTGATGTAAATTTTCACACACACACACACACACACACACACACACACACACACACACACACACACACACACACACACACACACACACACACAGAGTGGATCGTTTGCCCTTCAGGACCCGTAAAACACGATTTGGCAGTGTGTACCAGATACACATGACCATGATGAAGGTCGTGTACACACCAGCCCTTACATACATACATACAAACAGCTATACATACATACATTCATACATACATGTCCTATATACATTCATAGACATACAAGCCTACATATTGTCTATCTATCATCCGTTCATCTGTTTATCTGTCTATATTTTTCTGTCTAGGCTATCTGTCTATCTATATGTCTGTCGGTCTGTCCATGTATCTGTCCATCCATCTATCCATGCATCTATCAGCGAGAGGGAAGAGGAAGTGGCCTGGTGGTGGTGCAAGTGGTGGTGTGCAGGTCTAGTGGCGGAGGGCTGTGGAGGAGGTTGCAACACGGTGAAAGCAACTTGGGAGACGGAGAGAGAGAGAGGGGATATTTTCTTGCGCTTGCCCCCCCTACCCCCTCCTCTTCCCCTCTCTCTCCCCACTTCCCCTTCCTCTCCCTGTGGTCTTCCCTTCTCTTACCTCTTCCTCTTCCCACTCTCCCCTCTCTCTTTCTCACCCCTCTCCTCCTCCCCTCTCGCCTTCTTTTCTCTCTCTCCCCCTCCTACCTCTTCCCCTCTCGCCTTCTTTTCTCCCTCTTCCCCTCCTTCCTGCCCACTCGCCATCTTTTTTTCTCTCTCCCCCTCCTCTCCTCTCCCCTTCCTCTTCCTCTCTTCCCTCCTCCCCTCTCGTCTTCTTTTCCTCCTCTCCCCCTCCTCCCTCAACCCCTCTCCCCTTCATAACCCCTCTTCACCCCTCTCCCCATCATCATCCCCACTAAGGATTTATGGATTGTGATTAGTGATGTGGATTATTTTTATTACGTTCAGTTTTCATATTTCTGTTGTTAATTATTTTTTTTACCAGTAGCTGATGATGATTGAGACAGTGATGATAATGATGACAATGAGGATTTTATGTGTTTATTTATTTATTTATGAGGTGGATTGTAATGTTCCCTTTTCTCCAGTTACGTCATTGGGTTCGCATGACTCTATATTTGTCTTTATTTTAACAGATGTCAATTATAAAGCTTTCGGATTAAATTATAAAGGTACGGTAAGGGGGTCCAGTGCCATTCTCCCCGTGAGTTCTCTTAAGCTGAACAAAATCGTCTGAGGGAAGCCAGAACAATATGAAAAAGACGAATAATAAGGAAAAGAACCAACCCCTTTCCACCACTACCTCATTCTCTGCATTTCGTTCTTGCTACTCAGGGGCGAGCTACTGTAGTGAAGGTTTCTGTGACGCTGTATCTCACTTCCAGTTCGAAAAATACGCACTGAGGTACAAGAAGAAAATGGTCTTGAAATTGAAAGAAAAACAGAAAAATAAGTCGCTGGTTTGAATGGGTTGAGATCGCGTGTTTTACTTTCACTCGCTTTTCTTGTTTTTTTTTTTTTTTTCCGCGTATTCAAGTAGGTTTTTTGTTCGTTTTGGTTTTGTGCGTCTTCGTCATTGTTGTTGGAGTTATTATTATTATTATTATTATTATTATTATTATTAATATTATTGTTATTATTGTTGTTGTTGTCGCTGTTACTACTATTACTGTTACTGCTTTTACCATTATGATTGTTGTTGTTATTATTATTATTTTTTTGTTATTATTATTATTATTATTATTACTATTATTATTATTATTATTATCATCATCATCATTATTATAATAGTGATATGGTGACAGGATACACAGATATAGGACAGGTGCATACAGGTAACACACCTTACTAGATTGACAGGTGTGTGTATGTGTTTAAATGTCAACCCTCTCTGCCCTGAGAGAGAGAGAGAGAGAGAGAGAGAGAGAGGAATTGTGAGAAACTATAAACGGGTATTGGAAAAAAAATGTATACAGTATGAACAAAAGTGAAAGCATAGGCAAGTTTAGTGTTAATATTGTGCCTGTGTATGTGTGTGTGTGTGTGTGTGTGTGTGTGTGTGTGTGAGAGAGAGAGAGAGAGAGAGAGAGAGAGAGAGAGAGAGAGAGCCATCGAAAGCAAGAGTGGAAACATGAGAAAATCTGAATGAATGTGTGATACTGTGAGAAAAAGTGAACTGTCTCAAAAATTCTTCTTGTCTCTCACACCCACCTACTTCTCTCTCACTCTCGCTCTCCCACATCGTCAGTCAGCATTTCCTCACGTTCCTTTTTCCTCCAATTTTCGTGGTTCCTTGTACAGTTTTTATTTATTTATATATTTATTTTTTTTATATTTCCTCTTCCTTTTTTTTTTCTCTTGCTTTTTATTATTTATTTATTTATTTTTCTTAATGTATTTACTTAAAGATTTTTTTCCCATTATTTCTCTGCTTTAATTTTCCTCTGTTTGTTCTTATTGTTTTATTTTGTTCTGAAGTGTTCATAATTCTCCTTCACTAGTTCTCTCTTTCTCCCTTTTTTTTTTTTTTTTGGTTCCTTCCTCTTGTACCATTTTTTCTTTTTGTATTGCACTGTTCTCTCTCTCTCTCTCTCTCTCTCTCTCTGGTATTGCTGAGTGTGTGAGGGGAAGTGGGTAAGAGTGTCCGGAGACTGCTTGCCCACATGAAAAGAACAGGGAGTGAGAGACTGACTGGGAGAGTGTGATGGAGTGTGAGCAGAGAATGGAGAGTGAGAGATCGACTAGGAGAGTGTGATGGAATGTGTGGAGAGAATGGAGAGTGAGAGGCTGACTAGGAGAGTGTGGGAGGGGAGAGGGTGTCGCCGTTATGTGCAATCCAAGGGTACTAATCGGACACCAAGCAAAGTTCACCAATGTTGCAACCCGTGACTGTCAGCGGGGGCAAGAGAGAGAGATAGGCCTGTAGTGATAGATAGATAGATAGATAGATAGATAAATATACAGACATATTAACAGATACGAAGGGCAACAGGAAAATCAGATGGCTAGATAGATAAACTGAGTGATTCTTAGGATGAAAATATATTCAGTATCTATTTATATCTAGCTATCTATCTGTGTATCTATCTACACGTATGTATGCATGTGCAGAGAGAGAGAGAGAGAGAGAGAGAGAGAGAGTCAAAGGAAAACAGAAAAAACTTAAAAAAAAAAACTCTTATATAACAAATTCAATTAACCTTTTCGTTCACCTCATCCAAAATTAGGCCAATTAGAGAGAAAAGTTACCTTGTGTCAAAATGATTAGTTTTTTTCCTTTAAATGTTCCCGGACCTGTCCAAGTGGGGTGCGTAACGTATATGCTGCTGTTAGGTGGCTGATAGATAGAGAGATGGATAGATAGACTGGTAGATAGGCAGCTTGATAGATACTGGGGTAGAGTGATTTGGAAATACTGGAAAGAAATAATAATGATATAACTAATAATAATAATAATAATAATAATAATAATAATAATTTTTAGAGAGAGAGAGGGAGAGAGAAGGGGTTAAGGATTGCACCGTGGAGGCCTTGTCGCTGGCGGGTTTTTGTTATTGATATACTTGTATTGGTGTAACTCTCTCTCTCTCTCTCTCTCTCTCTCTCTCTCTCTCTCTCTCTCTCTCTCTCTCTCTCTCTCTCTCTCTCTCTCTCTCTCTCTCTCTCTCTCTCTCTCTCTCTCTCTCTCTCTCATGATGTAAGTGCATTCTTTCGTGCTTTCACTTCTGTTGTTTTACCGGTATATATATTTTTTTAAGTACTCCATTGAATTCTCATGCAACCTCTCTCTCTCTCTCTCTCTCTCTCTCTCTCTCTCTCTCTCTCTCTCTCTCTCTCACTTTCTATAATTTTTTTTTTTTTTAAATTTATCAGGCCATCTGGTGTCAGTTTCAAGAAGCAGGAAAAATCTAATAGAAAATGGAGCATGATTTTTCTTTTTTCTTTTTATTATTATTTTTTAATATATATAGAAATTTGCCAGCAATTTTCAAGTCACGAACCTGGAGTGAAATGATCTGGTTTTAATTATTATGTTGATTTTTGTTACTTTGGTGAATGAATTGTTTTGAGAGAGAGAGAGAGAGAGAGAGAGAGAGAGAGAGAGAGAGAGAGAGAACAAAATGGGTTGATATATACTGTATTTTCTTAGGGTGTCAGGGAAATTCTAGATAATATATATTTTTCTGGAGCACTTCCCTCTTGTTGCTCGTCTTCCCCTTACTTTCTCCACGCAGATTGCGATATTGTGTTTGCTGGTTCCATATTTTCTAGTCTAGTGCCGATTTTTTTCTTTCTTTCTTTGTAATGTACTGTTTTTACCATCGATATTCTCTGCTCTTTCTTGGATTATCATTTTTTCTGGTCCAAAGTCTGTGTTTGATTTTTTTTTTTTTATTGTTCGCTTTTTCCCATTGTTTTTTTTTTATTTTTTGTGTTATAATATTTGACCGCAGAGTGTTTTATCAGTTAATCGTTCTTATATGTATTCTTGGATAATTTACTTTGATCGTTAATAAACTACAGGAATATATTTCCAAAAGATTTATTCCTGAGCGTTCTCGTTGCGGTACACTGATTTCCTCTGTATTTTTCATCTGTACATTTTGTCTCGTTTGGGTGAATTTTGTTATATATATATATATATATATATATATATATATATATATATATATATATATATATATATATAAATAATGCACTTTCCCTTATTCATTATATACACCACATTGTCTGCATATTATCGTCTCCATTTATTCACGTCCTGGCGCTTTCTCCCTCATTTGTTGTATTCTCTCTCTCTCTCTCTCTCTCTCTCTCTCACACACACACACACACACACACACACACACACACACACACACACACACACACACACACACACACACACACACACACACACACACTTCCTTTATATTTACTTCACATTTGCTTTATATTTCTTATCTTTCACGAATTCATTAATTTACATCGGTTCAGCTAATCTTAATTATGTCATATTTATCTTGACATGTACATTAGATATTGTGTGTGTGTGTGTGTGTGTGTGTGTGTGTGTGTGTGTGTGTGTGTGTACGTTCTCATATTCTATTTTACGGTTTTTCTCATCTCTTCCTCCTTCTTAAAAGTTAGTGAACGAAATCAAAGACTAGGATTGTGTGTAAGTTGTTAAATACACCATCTTTCCAAAAACAAGGAGAGAAAAACGAGAAATATATAAAAACAATAGCCTGTAAAAAAATATATATATATATGACAAGCGATACTGGGTGGGGTTGGGCGTTTCCGAACAAGGGGGGTGGAGGTGGGGGTGATTGGGTCCGTTGGGGTTGGGTGGGGTTTGGTTTGAGTGAGCTTTAAAAGGAAGGCTAACTATTTAACCCACCCCTTCAACATTGCCTAGGTAAGTATGGATGGGCTTGTGTGTGTGTGTGTGTGTGTGTGTGTGTGTGTGTGTGTGTGTGTGTGTGGCATTTGGATTTACGGTTTATTTTCACTGGTCGTAGGGTCGTATTCTGTATATGAGGTAAGGGTATTTGTGTTGGCACTTCGTATATGGTGGCATTGGGAGTGTGGTGATGAGGTATTTATGGTGGAATATGAGTGGTATTGGCTGTACTCGGATATATGTTGGCGGAGCAGGATTGGAAGGATATGGGGTTGGATCTTATGTTGGTTGTGGGCGTAAATGGCACTGGGTCTGTGTTGGCATGGTCTATGTTGGCACGGGGTTTATGTTGGCACTGGGCTTATGTTGGTACTGAATCTATGTTGGCACGTGGCTTATGCTGGCACCGAGTCTATGCTGGCACTGGGCACTGAGTATAGGGTGCCACTGTGCTTAAGGGCTTGGACATATATGCTGTGCTGGGTGTATGGTGTCACTGATTTTAGGAAGCTTGGTTGTATGTTAGCGTTTGGTGTCAGGTGATATTGAGCTCTTGAGATGGGATGTAAAGGAAGGCAGGACAGGGAAGGGAAACCAGAGAGAAATAAATTAGTGAATTAGGGGAAAAAGTTGTAATATGTGGTTTTGTGGACATTCTCACCATTCATATTTCCCACATTCCTTGTCTTCCTTACTTCTTAGTCATGGCATTCGTCTACTCCTCCTCCTCCTCCTCCTCCTCTTCCTCCTCTTCTTCTTCTTCTTCCAAAATCCTCTCTCCCTCACCACCACACTTCCCCCTCCCCCAGCCGACCTGGATCAACCGCAGCCACACAAAAGGTCACCCAAAAAGACCAGCTAAGATCACCCCATTCTAACCCTTCCAGACAAGGGCCCAATAAGTCGAGGCAACTGGCTGGAAACATCGGGATTCTCGCCCTTATGGATTGCTGTTTCGTACGTCCGTTTTGCCTCTGTAATATTTCGTTCCTAAAATTTCGTTGCTTTTTTTCTGTCGTTTTTTATGGTTGGCGTTGTCAGTGTTTATGGCGTGTGTGTGTGTGTGTGTGTGTGTGTGTGTGTGTGTGTGTGTGTGTGTGTGTGTGTGTGTGTGTGTGTGTGTGTGTGTGTACCTGAATATGGTGAGAAAGTTTTATGTGAATATGAGTGTAATGGAGGTATTTAAGTGCACACACACACACACACACACACACACACACACACACACACACACACACACACACACACACACACACACACACACACACACAGAGGTGAGTTGTTTCACTATTTTTGGTGCAGTGTTTCACCTTGTCTTAACCTTTTACCCTCCACCTCCCCTCTCCCCCCTCCCTCCCCCTCTTCCCTCCCCTCCCCCTCTCCCCCCTCCCATCTCCCCACTCACCCCTTTCATATGTCCTTTTCTTGTCTGTGTGGATGAATGTTGGTGCGTTTTCTCACGGTTTCTGTGTCTTTCTCACATTCTTATTTTTTTTTTACCTCTCTCTTGTTTTTGTTATGTACGCAGCATCTTTGTTACGTCATGAACACACACACACACACACACACACACACACACACACACACACACACACACACACACACACACACACACACTCTCTCTCTCTCTCTCTCTCTCTCTCTCTCTCAATTCCACCTCACTTTCACTCTCTTCCACTCCACTCCACCCCAATCTTCCTTCACCTCCCACCCCCACAATTTCTCTCTTCTCACGAGTTCAGTTTCTTTGCCTCTTTTAAATAATGGTTGGCTGGCTTGTGGAAATATATTGGAGGGGGTTTTGCTGTTATTATTATTATTATTATTATTATTATTAGTGGCTACAGATAAGGGAGAGGGTGGAAATATTATTATGAATATTATAGCAGTTATTCTTATGACTTTGGTTTTTATAATAGTAATTGTGTGATATTATACTAGCTGTTTCTCTATCTCTCTGTCTGTCTATCTGTCTCTCTAATTTCCTATCAATAATATCCATACATCTATCCACCTGTCTGTCTGTCTGTCAGTCTGTCTATCTCTCCGTCCGTGTGTCGTACGTGAGGTGGAGGGTAGCGTTGCACGGGCCGTCGCGTGAGTGGTGCAGTGGGGCGGGGGATGCACACGCTATTGAGTGCGCTTTATGCCTCTTTGGGGGCGTGAGTGAAAGACAAGGTTACGGCGGATTTGATGGCAGCCGTCTTTATTATTCTTTTTCCTGTTTGACTTTCACTCCTACACCTGAATACACCTTTGTTCATACTAGTCATCCATAATTAACCTGCCATACACCTGTTCAGTTCACACCTACACACTTACACCTCTGCTCCCCACACTTCTACATTATATATTTTATTTTGCTATCCACGTACCTTTCCTTACCTGTAATTGGCTCACCTGCACTGATTTCTACACACCTGTCCTCTCCACACCTCCAGCTTTTTCTTACCAACCTTTCTATACGCTTACCTGCTTGTTCATACCTGGATATATTTTGCTCTTACCTGTGCTGATATCCACCCACCTGGTCTGTCCATACATTCTACTTTATTCTTTCTCACGTTTATACCAGCATACTTGGTTATCTATATCGTTAATTAATTTGTTCTTACCTTTACTGATATCTGCCTTTTTTTTTCCATACCTTTATTTTCCATATTTACGTTAATTTTGCTTTTTTTTACGCTTCTAGTCTCTCTCTCTCTCTCTCTCTCTCTCTCCACCTGTTCTTTCACTACACCTGCGTCCCCTGTCCCCCCCTCTCCCTCCACCCTGAGCAGTACTCCGAAGTGAAAGTGAGCCTGGAGTTAAAGACCTGAGAGAGAGAGAGAGAGAGAGAGAGAGAGAGAGAGAGAGAGAGAGAGAGAGGAAGCTGTAAATCGAAACAAAGGGAGAATGGAGCAACTATACAAAAGGCCGATATATAGCTTATGATAGAGAAAGGGTGAACAGACTGGAAGATGGGAGATAGGGAGGAGGGTAAGAGAGTAAGAGGGAAAATGAGTTGAGAGAGAGAGGGAGAGAGAGAGAGAGAGAGAGAAAGAGAGAGGATGAAAGTGACTGTATGTATAATTATGTATGTATGTATGTGCATGTGCGTGAGTGAGAGGTGAAGGGGCGTGGAGAAAGTGAGGATGGACCCGTGATGCATTGGTACACACACACACACACACACACACACACACACACACACACACACACACACACACACACACACACACACACACACACACACACACACACACACACACACACACACACACACACACACCAATACAAACACACAGCTGTCTCTTGTGCTAATGTGAGCCACTTCTAAATATATTTTGTTAGACAATTTAGTCTGCATTCTGGCCAGGTTAGAAATCTTTTAACACCTCTTCCTTTCCAGTTAATTTCTGAATATTTACGTTAATATCCTTTACTGTGTTATTTATGCAGTCACCGTCGACCTTAAGGAGATCTGTTCCTAAATAATATTATGGAAAATACTGAGGTGTAATAAGCAACGAATTACATAAGAAAGAGTATTAGGAAGACCCATACGCTGGTGAATATATGTTAATAGTTTGTCATCATCATCATCATCACCATCACCATCATCACGTCACACTGGTTTTAGGTGGGTTGGGCTTGGAATTGGCTTTTAAGGGAGAGAGCTCAAAGCCACCAGCTCTGTTATCTTCAGTGACGCTTTACAAACAGAGCCACCAAAATACCTTAAATTGATAGCACAGTAATTTTAATAGGATGTGAGCCGATTTGGTGCTGACAGGTGTTGTGATGATGAGTTTTGATATGTGTGTGTGTGTGTGTGTGTGTGTGTGTGTGTGTGTGTGAGAGAGAGAGAGAGAGAGAGAGAGAGAGAGATGTGTTAGAAGGATGCTGGTTTTTGAAAGGGGAGATAGAATGACCAAAGAGTGTCGGTGTGTGATTGAAGTGTTAAGGAGTGTGAAAGTTAAATGTTGCAAGTGTGAGTGAGTAGAATGAGTACATGTGGTTATAGGCTGTGTGTGTGTGTGTGTGTGTGTGTGTGTGTGTGTGTGTGTGTGTGTGTGGTGCGTGAGAGAGATAACGAGGGAGATAAGAGGTGTGTGAAAGAGATAGGCCCAGCTGATAAGGGGTGGTGGAGA
>NC_136978.1:2342500-2395000 GCF_032717465.1 Coenobita brevimanus
TCTGCTTCTTCTGTTGCTATCCTGTGCTCCATGTCCCCGAGTTGGGTCAGCACTCAGAAGTCAGCGCCAGCATTTCAACTCATTACTGCATTAGGTTTCCCATGAGGTGGATAAAATCGTCTGGTGATAGGAAGAGCATCTGGACATCTTGGTATTGGTGGCGTTAATGAGGTTTGTTTCTAAAGTTTGTTTCCAACCTTATCACTACGAAGGAGTCACAGAATACAGATAATGTCTGTGTCAGTAACAAGAACAGGAAAAACAATCTTCATCGTTCTTACGTGAGTTAACAAAGCAGGAGTGCGCTTCAGATACAGTAGTAATTTGCCATCACTGCCTGCCGTAACTAAGAAGCGTTTTTTGCAGGGATGATAACAAAAGGTGAATGCAGACTCACCCCACGTCTTGTGCATCAGGCAGAAAATAACAATAGTCCTAGTGCTTGCAGTATCGTGACCCCTGATGTACTCGTATGTATGTATGTATGCCTGTGTGTGTGTGTGTGTGTGTGTGTGTGTGTGTGTGTGTGTGTGTGTATTTGTAGGTAGGTAGGTATGTGTGTAAGTATGAATCTACGTTTGTTGGTGGTAGGTGTGTATGTATGCAGTGGTAGGTGTGTATTTGTATGTATGTATGTAGGTAGGTAGGTAGGTCTGTGTGTATGCAGGTATGAATGTATATGTGAGTGTATGTATGTATGTATGTACGTCTTATTTAGTAGGATATTTAAAGGCTATATCTAACATCTCTGGTTCCAAAAGTCTCTCGTGATAGAATTTGGTTGTCAAAATACAGCAATAAATAAAACAATAGTTAATTATTGTATGGACTTGATTTTAGAATTTTTGTGAATCATGAATTAGCTCTTAAGTTTGTGAATCTCTGTATTGATATTGTTATTTTTTTTAACTCGAAATTGTTTATAAATTTGTCGTTTGTGACTCTGCAGGTCGATCGGCAGTGTGTGTGTGTGTGTGTGTGTGTGGATCCCGGAATAGGTTATATTTTGTTTCCAAATTTCGAAATTCATCATATATATTTTTTCGCTTAGTTTGTACATCTCACTCCATCTTACCTCCCCTCCCCCCCCTTTCCTGTTAACGGTACCGGTGCACTTTAGGCTCTCGGTACATCTCGGCCCCGTGTCGAATGTTTTGCATACGCCGAGACCTCCCATTTCCGCTCCCACCCTTGTCACTGTCTGGATAGAGGAGGGGCGAAGGGAGGGGTTGAGGGGGGTTAGGGGGCGTGGGAGGGGTTATTGGGGGAGTTTAGGAGGTTGGTGATCTATGGGGTTAACCTTTTCACTGCAATTGTCCTCTTTGCGCATTTTTATTTAGAATATTATGTTAGTCACGAAGAAGTGCTATGGGAGGGATGTCGAGTTTAGCATTGTTACTTTCTGCCACTGAGCTACGGGAAATAAACTGCAAAAAGACGACAATCTGGGCCAAGTTAAGATGAAAGGACTGTAAGAGACGGTGCCTGTAGGTTGTATTATAGTCTTGTCTGTTATAGCGAACATAGTGAATATAATATTGGTTTGCGTGGCTATTGTTTGACCTCACCCTCGCCACCCACAGCTGACCTTTCGTTCTCGTTAACCAGTAATCTGCATCCAACCTCATCATCGCCCTCTTTTGTTCACCCCATCTCTCACTGCACCCCATCTCACTCCCCCACCTCCCTCACCCCCATGTCCCCCACTCCACCCCACCACCACCCATTCCTCTCTCTGCTCTTTCTTTTGCCCTTTCGACTCCCTCCACCGCCAATATTCTTCCCAAATATTGTCTGTCTCATCTTCCCATTACTCTTTATTCACTGCCTTGCGTATGCTCCTTCGTACTGTACTCATTGCCTCCCCCACCACACTTCTCCTCACCTCTGCCTTACCCATACAAGAACGCATACCCCCTTCCTCTCACCCTTCACCCATTTCACACAGTTCATTCGTAGAGAAGTTTTATTCTCACATATTCCCTCATCCCCTCTTACAGTGCCTCCCTCGTGCTATGCTCCTTCTATCATAATACCACCATTCTTCATCCCTTTGCACCCTCTTCCCACACTCCATCCTATCCCCTCACGCTTTCCTCTAACTTACTCTTCCCCACAAAATATTTCGCCACCACCAACCTTCACTTCCCCCACCACACTGCCCAACATTCTTCACCACCACAGCCTCACCCTCCTTACCTCACCCCCTCAACATAATTTCTCCCTCCTTACCTCACCCCTTCACCATTATTTCTCCCTCCTTACCGCACTCCCACAACTTAATCCCCCTCTCATAAAACTCCTCCCCAGTGCCACAACCATCTATTCCTCCACCGCGCCCTCAACATTCTTCACCCCCACCGCATTCCTCAGTCCCCTCCTTCACCTCCACATTCCCCTTACCTCCTCCCCTCACCCCCATTAATTTCCCCTCCCCTGCCTCCCTCACCGCTAGGCCAATATTGATTCGGCAAGCAAGCAGGAACGCCTTCACTGCTTCACGTAAAAAAATCTTCCTCTGGTAACTCTTTGACCATCTGCTGGGAAAATCACGCATGAGACAAATTTTATTACGTTTTTCGAGTTTTTATTATTGTTATTATTATTATTATTATTATTATTATTATTATTATTATTATTTGTGTGTGTGTGTGTGTGTGTGTGTGTGTGTGTGTGTGTGTGTGTGTGTTAGATAATCTTTCTTAATTTTACTCCTTAATGTCTACACGGTTCCTTGTTAGTTTCTTTTTCTTCCTTATTCAACATTATTTGGGCCAGATATATGTTAGGTTTGTGGAGGAATTATTTATATGAGTTATGAAATCTATCGTTACCCCTTCACCACGTTGACCTCTTTTTGTAATTTACTTTAACTTACCTTGGATTTTTTTTTTTTTAAGAGTTCGAGCATTAGCTGCAAAAAATAAATAAATAAATAAATAAATAAATAAATAACCTGTAGACGAATTAATATTTCCTTAATCGAGCAGTTTTTATTTGATTATTAGGGGAATTTGTCTTTGTCTTACGTTTTTGTGTTTTAATTATTCGTTCTCTTATTCTTTTTCGTTTTTGCTCGTGTTTGTTTTCACCCCTTGGTTTTTGTAGGTAATCTTGTTTTGCTTGTTTTATTGTCTGGAGAGAATGGTGGCGAGGTGTGTGTGTGTGTGTGTGTGTGTGTGTGTGTGTGTGTGTGTGTGTGTGTGTGTGTTTTACTGTCACTCAACTGTAAATTCAATAAGGTCCATGGTCTTCATTGTATCCAGTCGCCTGTCGCCCTTATGAAGTTTCCAGTAAAGGTTGGAATCCTTTCGGATTTCGTAATACCGCTTCTTTGGCGATTTATTGAGCACATGACACTTCAGTAGCCTCGTGTATATTATTGATGGAAAGAACGTCCACAATAAAATCTATATAAATAAGATATAAAAGAATATGAAGGTGTAATATGCAAAAATAAAATTGGAGAATGTTATACGAAATCTGTGTCATTTAGAACAGGCTACGGTTTTAAGGTCGATGCTCCTGCCTGTATCCTGTTACCTGACGCCCTTACGAAAGCTTCCAGTAAATAATTTCCTAGAAGCGTAATTGGTGCGTCTACCCCTGACCATTAGATGACGCATTGATGACGTGGCGGTGGCGGAAGCATGACGTCAGACAAGCGTGCGTCGCCCCAATTGTGGTCAGGCGCGATACAACCTCAGTCAGGCGTCGTTTCTGCTCTGTTTCCCAGCAATTAAGAATAAGGTAACATTTCCTGAGGTGTCGAAAACTCTGTGGAAAAGAAATGGTCGGCTATCAGAAGTCCACGTTGATCATTTCTATTGTGGCGTTGAAATTCCTGAGCTTAGCATTCCGGATCATTTTCCATTGTGACGTTGAAATCTCCAAACATTGTCGGTGTTAATTCATTTGTCTTGTGTGGAGTTATGGCGCTGTTGCTGGCTGTGTGGTGCTGTAATACTATGCTGTGGTTGTTGCGCAGGTTTGTTTATTTGCCTGAGTAGGTAGGTTGGTTTGTAGGAGAGGGGAGGGGAGGCATCGAGCTGAGTTTAGTGTGACTCACAAGGGCTTTTTTTCTCATCTGACAGACATAGTAAAACTCCTCCAATCCGACCATCAATAATCCGAATATCCAACTACACTATTCCTAAACCATTTCGGCTCAGTTGATAGCCATGTTTAGTCAGCTAGGAGGGGTGACTTGTGACCAAGGAGAGTTATTCTTACCGCGTAACTAAGACACGTTGATCGTCATAACAATCAAGAGTTATTACTGGATTTATGAGGGTGGCCCAGTTCCTTCAAGTGAAAACAAGTCGACTCTACCTATCATCATCATCATCATCATCATCATCACCGTCATATCTCGATTATCATCATTATCGGTGTTATTCGTTCTGCTCTTGTTCCCTTTGCTCTTATTTTTCTTACTTTTTTTTGTCACTTGCTACCTGTATCACTGTTTTTTTTTTTTTTTATCCATCAGTTTTCCTATGAGAGAGAAACTTTTTGCCTTGGAAGCCTCACGAGTTTCCAGAACTAGGGAAGCCCCTCTCCACCTCTCTCTTTATCTTTCTTTATCTTTTACTCTTTATTTCCATGTCTGTCTCGCCTCTTGACCTCTATATATTCTTTATCTCGATTTCTATCTTGTCTTTGGTTCTTCTCGACGATTTTCCTTTCTTTCTTTCTTTCTTTTTTTTTTTTTTTTCTTTTTTTTTTTTGTCACCTTGGCCTTTTCTTTTAATTGTATCTGTGCTTTTTACATTACTCTTATCTCTCTCTCTCTCTCTCTCTCTCTCTCTCTCTCTCTCTCTCTCTCTCTCATTTAACTTCCCAATTCCCCTTTAATGTGCCCATATGACTAACAACCTTTTCTCATGTTACAGGTACGTTGCTTGAGGATTACCTTTAGCTTCTCCTGTAGGTACTTCTTGAGGCCTGTAAGTAGTTCCGTAAGTAGATCCATCATTAGCTTTGTATGTGGGTGTAAGTAAGTCTGTTGGTAGGCTTGTCTGTAAGTGGCTTGTTAGTAGGTCATTTTATTATTATTAGGTGGTTTGGCCATGTGGAGAGGATGGAGGGTGAAAGACTGACGAAGAGAGTGTATGTGAGTGAGGTGGAGGGGGGAAGAGGGAGGGGAGGCCGAGGATGAGATGGAGGGATGGGGTGGAGAGGTATATGAGAGAGGGAGGTGTGAGTTGGGAGCAGGGCAGTGAAATGGCGGGGGACAGGGCGACGTGGAGGCGTTTTGTTTGTGGCCACCCCAAACGGGATTGAGGCGTCTGGCAATAGATAGATAGATTATTATTATTATTATTATTATTATTATTATTATTATTATCATCATTGTTATCATTGTTATTATTATTTTTTTCTATATCCTTACCTTTTCTCCATCGTCATACTGTACATTCCAGTCCTAAATACAATCCTATACACCAACACTGTCTCCTTATCGTGTTATCTTTATATTCCTATCTTATCCCTCCATTCTCCTCTCCTCCTACATCCCTTTAATTCATGCCTATCCACATACACTTTTCCCTCCATCCCGTCTACCCACACACACCTGCATTCCTTCACACTTTTTCCAGCCGACCCAGATATACCTCCTCCGTGCTTTCTCATCCTGAATGCAAATCACCTCTTCTTACCCTTCGCTTTCTTTGCTTCACTGCTTGCATACCTCCCGTCTTTGTCTTTTTTTTTTTTTCCAGACAGATATAGTGAGGCATGGTGTGATGGTGTGTTGTGTGGTGTGTAATGGTGTGTTGTGTGGTGTGGTAAACTGTGTGGTGTGGTGTGGCATGTTGTGTGGTGTGTTGTGAGGAGTTGGTATGATGTGTTGTGTGGCGTTGGTATGGTGTGTTGTGTGGTGTGATTTGATGCGTTTTGTGATGTAGTGTAGCGTGGTTTGATATGTGCTGCGTGGCTTGATCATAATTAAGATTAGGCCTCATCAAATTAACCCACTTGCGCCTAATCTCCTTTGGAATGACGGCCAAGAACCAGTCCTGTTTTAGGCCAGTCATGGAATTGGACACGATGATTGGTTGAAGGTGGATTACGTGTATCAGTGGCTGTTACTTTTACTTACCTTAATCAACCCGTTTTATCTATCTCCGAAGTGACTTGATTGCCTTGTGTCTGGAGGTAGGAGGGTTTGGAGGTTGGGGATGAGGGGATGGGGATGAGGAGAGAATTGGGGAGGGAGAGGAGATGGTGGGTAGAGTCATGGAGGGGTTGGGGATGAAGAGAGAGTGAATTGGGGAGGGGATGGGTTAGAGGGAGGGTAGGTAGTGGGTAGAGTCATGTGGGAGTGAGATGGGTGGGGGAAACTGGGACAGTGGGAGGTGCTGAGTAATGCCAGGGCCGACCAGCATCCCCCCCCCCCCTCTTTCTTACCTCCCCTCTCACCTCCATCTCTCCTCCTCTACTCTGCCTCGCTCTTTCCTCGTTTTCCCTCTCGCTTTCCTCCTCTCTTCCGTTTTTCCTCCCTTTCCTGTTTCCCCTTATCTCCCCTTCCCCTCCATCTCACCTTTCCTCTCCCCTGACTTTCATTCTCCGTCTGCCTCCCCATTCTTTGCCTAGTCTCCCCCTCCGTTGTAGTTCTTCCCCATGTTTCCCTCTTTCCCTCTTGATTTACTCTATCTAACTCTCTCTGTCTCTCTGTTTATTTATTCTTGTTTCCTCATCTCACTTCCATATCTCGTACTCCCTACATCTCCCCACCCCCTACCTACTTTATCCTTTATTCCCTTTGTAACAAACCCTCTACACCTCCTGACCTCCCTTTCTCTTTACGCTCTGTCACCCTTCCTGTCTTCCCATTTCTCACCCTCCCCGCCTTCCCTTCTCTCCATCTTTGTGATTAATAATATTTTTCATCATTACCATCATCACCTTTTCCTTTCTCTTGCCTCCCCTACCTCCAGTTCTCCCCTCCCTTCACCTCCCTCTCACCCCTCCTTATCTCCTCTCCCTTCCCTTTATCTCTCTCTCTCTCTCTCTCTCTCGCTCCCTTTTCATCTCATTCTCCCCCCATACTCTCTTTTCTCTACCATCATCTCCCCCTTTCCACTCCCTTTTTTGACTCTCTCTCCTCCCTTTCTTCCTCCCATCTCCCCCTCTCTCACCTCTCTACCCACCTCTCTTCTCACCCCTATCCTCTCCCTCCTCCCTCCCCACTCTCCCTCCACTTTTTTCCTCCCTCCACTGATTCGTCCTTCTCTCCATCTCGTCATACTACCCAAATAAGGAGCTTGTGTCCACCTTCCCTTCTGGCCAGCGTGTTTGCCTCTTCCCCAACCTGTCTTCCCCACCTTGTCTTCCCCACCATACTGTTCCCCATCGTAACTCCTCAGTCCCCTATGTTCTTCACTCCACTTTTCCCTACCATAATTTTTCGTAGCCTTATCTCTTCCCCAATCTATTTTTTCCCACCCTAGCATTTCATCGCTCGCCTCATTTACTCCCCAGCGTAACTCTTCCCCACCCTAACATTTCATAGCCCTATCTCTTCCCCATCCTAATTTCCCCATCGTATGTCTTCCTTACTCTGCTTCTTCCCAGTCCTAACTCTTCATTGTCTTCAAAATTTTCCAGTCTAATCCTTCATTTCCCTACCTCTTCCCCCTCCCTTCTCGTCCCCAATCTGTTTTCCCCACTTATCCTCCTTTCTGTTTTGAATCTTCATTGCCACACCTCATCCCCAACCTATACTTTCTCCTCAGCCTACCTCCTCCCCAACCAGCGTCTTCCCCAGCCCACTTTTTCCACATCATAACCCTTCATTTCCCCACCTTCTTCCCTTCTTACGTGTTTCCCAGCCTGGTTCTTCAGTGGCCTCTCCCCCTCAACATTATCTTAAGCAACCAGTTATTCTTATTTCCCAGTCGGCCTTCAGAATAAATGGGAAGTTACATCAGCCTCTCTCTCCCTCCTCCTTAGTTAGTTTGCCATCGACTTCTAAAACCTGTCCACATACTAGGTCACCAGTCTGTTTCTACCTTTACCTGTCCATCTGTCAGGCGTAAATTCTCTCTCTCTCTCTCTAGTACCTTTAATCCAGCCTAGCCCATGCTCTACGTCTCACATACAGACATTTCAACTTATCTACCAACTTGTTCCATTCCAGTCTACCCACCGTCCGCGTTCTAACAAGTCTAGGGTGACCACAATAGATTATACATTCGCTAAGCAGAATAATAGTAATGCTTGTATAATTTTCAACGAGACTGGGGTTCATAAGAGAGCTGTATCTTTATAGTGACACTGGTGAGGAAGGGGATAGCAAACCCCTTCAGTTCGAGTAATCTCTCCTGAACTGAGTACAATCGTCTGAAAAGATTAAGAATGATATGAAGACGAGACTGGGTAAGGTAATCAGGAAACAGCAAGGACGATATGAAGAGACGTAGCTGAATAAAATCATCTGGAAATAATAAGAATGATATGAAATGAAAGGATATTAACCAGCCATACCCAGAAATAAATCGCTAAGGATGAGGTGCTAGGGGGCCGATGTGTTCAAGATTTCCGGTTTGGTTCATAGTGGTTATTGGATTTTTTTTTTTTTTTAATCGCTGCCTGGGACGTAGGATGGTCACCTCTCCTTATATGATGTGGGCAGCCTAACTTAACCTTGGACTAGATTCTGTAAATTGGGAGAAACTGACATTAACTGTAAGGGTAGCCGTGGATTTTTTTTTCTATAACAATATAGAAGTGGCTTAATGATAATAATAAACATCATCATCATCATTACAATAAGAGTAATAATAATAATAATAATAAGAGGTGAAGGAGGAAGAAGAAGAAATAAGTACGCTAGAGTGGCAGTCAAGGAAGTGGCGAATGAAATGATCCCACACCCTCACACACACACAAAAAAAGGCAGTAATAAAAGAGGTATGGGAGTTTTTCAGTGTTGCCTTCATTTGTTTTACTGAGGGGCCGTGAGGGAGCGTGACTGCTGCTACTTCTTGTGCCTGGGAGTAACTGCACACTCCATCACGGTTAGGTGTGTGTGTGTGTGTGTGTGTGTGTGTGTGTGTGTGAGAGAGAGAGAGGAGGGCCCCAAATCTAATCACTCAGGCAGGCACAGCTACAGAGAAAAAAGAAGAAAAAAAAAAAAGGTAATGTTTGGGTAGCGGGTGTGGCGAGGGGGAAGGAAAAGAGAGTGGGAACTGGAAGGAACAGGGGAATGGGAAGGATAGCGTGAGAGGCTGAGTGGTAGGAGGAGCGATAGGATGAAGATATTTAAGTATAAAAGGAAAAGGTGGATGAGTTGGGGTGTGAAGGTGGAGAAATATATGTTTTAGGAAGAAGGGAGAGAGAGAGAAAGAGTGAGAGAAGGGGGGGAGGGGTGTGGTTGTGGGGGAAAGGATAGGGTGGGTGTGAAAATGTAATTAGGGAAAAGGTAGGAAATGAGATGTGAGTGAGTAGAGAAGGTATGTATAGTGTGGGGGTGACGAGGAAATAAGGGAGAAGATAGGTAGGGAGACCGAGGATGTGGGGGTGAGGGGGGAAAAGAGTGGGGAGAGGGGAGGGTGAGAAGGGGAATTTGGAGGTGAGGGGGAAGCAAAAGGGAAATAAAGGAGAAAATAGGTAGGGAGACTGGGGGTGGGAAGAAGAGTGGGGAGATGGGGAGGGGAGTTTGGAGGTGAGGGGGGTTGCAAAAGGCGGCAGCTCCCACGCCCGCCACCACAGCCAGGGTCAAAGGGCACACGCTGACACTCCTCCTTAAACTCAAACTTATGTCCTCACACTTTTGTCTATGTGTTTTGTGTCACTGCTTGGCGAGTGTGGGAGGCGTGGAAAAAAAGTGCTGATTGTCTGATAACCAGGTATAGATGAAAATGATTTTATTGTTTCATGATTTTTAAATAGGAGTTGCTGAGTTGAACACACACACACACACACACACACACACACACACACACACACACACACACACACACACACACACACACACACACACACACACACACACACACACACACACACACACACACACACACAGTAATTACAGTATTCAACAAACCTATTCCTCAACCCACTCACACGCAAAAGTTCCCAAATCCAAATGACGGTAGTTAATTGGCCGGAAGTGGGGGTTGGATAGGGGTGTAGGTGAGGCCACGGGAACTATCGGTGATCGTTGGTGATGGTGCTAACGGGAGCCAACGAGGTAACCCATTTAAGGGGAAGGGGAAGATAATTGGGGTTAGTTATACGTCGGTCCCCCCTCCTCTCCCTTTCCTCCCTGCTTCTCACCCCCTAGTTATACGCACCCCTCCCTTCCATCACACACACACACACACACACACACACACACACACACACACACACACACACACACACACACACACACACACACACACTCAGCTACGGACAGGGTGATTCGTAAAACTCGGGGTTGGGGGAAATTGACCTTTTTCTCTCGTCTAGGGTGAAGAAAGTTGCGAGACGGGGTGAAACTGGACGGCGGGTAAAGGTTAACAGGGTGAGAGAGAGAGAGAGAGAGAGAGAGAGAGAGACAGACAGACAGACAGACAGACACACAGACAGAAAATAAAAGAAAGAGAAGGAAAAGGAACAGTGTGTGTATGTATGTGTGTGTGTGTGTGTGTGTGTGTGAGAGAGAGAGAGAGAGAGAGAGAGAGAGTTATCAGAGTAAAGAGACAGCAAGGCGAACAAGATGATGGCGATCAGGGTTACGTAGTGGTGAGAGGTTCCATAATGACGGGTTGTGTTGTGGATGGTGGGTTCTATGCAGTCGTCAGTGGAGTTATGGTCTCTCTCTCTATATATATATCTATCTATCTATCTATCTATCTATCTGTCTATCTATCTATATATATAAATTTTCCATTTCTGTCTTCTCCTTTCTTCTTCATTGATCCCTATCACTCCTTATCTTCTTCATATCGCCTTCATACTCCTGCTTCTTCTGCTTGTGCAACACCTGCTCATCACGCTTACTGTAGAACAAAGAGGAATAGTAAGAGAATTATAAGTAAGAAGGGTATAAAGAAACAGGGGCAGCAGGGGGAAAGTAGGGGCAGTAAGAAATCAATAAGAGCGCAGGTGGGGAGTAGGTAGGAAGGAGCAGCAGGGAGAGAACAGGAGCAGTAGGAGATTAATAAGAGAGCAGGTGGGGAGTTACACAGACCATACAGACCATCAGTACAGGGTGCCCCCAAAACAGGTTCTTGGATAAAGTTAACTGTTCGTGTCCTTGGGAATTGCCCCCCTCTCTCTCTCCTGCTGTGTCCTTGTGTGTGTGTGTGTGTGTGTGTGTGTGTGTGTGTGTGTGTGTGTGTGTGTGTGTGTGTGAAAGAGAGAGAGAGAGAGACGTGGTTAAGGCAGAGACAAAAGAAGACCCATGTGGATGTGAGAGAATAGGGGTGATGAAATTCGAGAAGGGAAATAGGGTAAGGTCAGAGAGAGAGAGAGAGAGAGAGAGAGAGAGAGAGAGAGAGAGAAAACATAATTTCCGTCAACCAAAATCTTTTGTTGCCTATAGGGTAAGTAGCAGTAGCAGACAGAGGATTATGAAATGAGAGAAGAAAGTGGGAAAATTGGTTCTGTTGTTAGTTATGGGGAATGATTCTGGGGAGAGAGAGAGAGAGAGAGAGAGAGAGAGAGAGAGAGAGAGAGAAGGGGGGATGGAGGTTAAGGCAGGAACAAAAGGAGACTGTTGTGGATGAGAGAGAAAATGGGGATGGTGAAATTCGAAAGGAGAAATAGGGTAAGGTCAGAGAGAGAGAGAGAGAGAGAAAGAGAGAAGGCTTTATGTCCAGGAACTAAGGGGGAAAGGCAAAGTGGTCGGAGAGAGAGACAAGCATGAATGGTTGGCGGCTTAGTAATGGGGGTCGAGGTTAGCTGGAAAATGGGGGACCTGAGTTAGAGAGAGAGAGAGAGAGAGAGAGAGTGAGGGAGAGGGAGAGAGGAAGGGAGGGAGGGGGAAGGGAGAGAGTCAATACCTGGCCCACTCGCGACAGGTAACACAGGCGTCCAAATTAATGCATCAGTTTCAGGTGAAAAAATCAAGGTGAGGTTTAAGGCTGTTTGTGGGAGTCCTTGGGAGGTGGAATTTAGGGGGAGGTGACAAGGTGTGGTGGAGGGAGGGGCAGGTGTGGAGGTGGAGATTAGTGGATAAATAGGTAGGTTTGGTTGGGGAGTTGGCAGGTTTGGAGGTGGAGGGAACTGAGTAGGTAGGTAGGTAGATTTGGTGGAGGGAGTAGTTTTTTACAGGTGGAGAGGGATGAAGAGGTGTAGGTGTGTTGGAGAGAAGAGTAACCTGGATTTAGGGAGGAGTAATTTGGTGGAGATAAATAGAGGGAGAAATGGTTTTGTTGAAAATATTCTGAGGGAAAAGTTGGAGAGATAGAGCAATACAGTTAGGGAGAAGTATTGTGGTGAAAGCTAATTAAGAGGAGTATTGGTGATAGAGATGGTTCAAGAGAAGTATTAGCGATGGAGACTGATGGGGGAGGGAGGGATGTTTTGATGGAGGAGACGCACAGACGCAGCTGCGGGAGTGGTGGGAAGAAGAGAGTGTGATGGAGATGGATGGAGACGATTACAACAGTTGATGGAGACGGATGGAAGGCAGAGATGTTTTGGTGTCCACGAAAATGGAGTGTGGAGTTAAGGATTCGTGGAGAGAGAGAGAGAGAGAGAGTTGTAACCATGTAACAAGTACGATAGAGATATTTCCATTTGTCCATTAAAATCAAATGAAAAATTAAAGAAAACTGGAGAAAGGTATGGGAAAAATTATAGACGTGATAAACAGACATATAGACGTGAGTGTCATGCATATATTAGAGGGAAGCAAGACACAGTAAAGACGTATCAATTTACAACCACCTCCAGTACGTGTTGTTAAGAATGTAATTGCGTGTGCCGTCCTTCACGTTCCCTCACACACACTCTCCCTTGCCCAACACGGAAATAGCAGGGAGGGCCAACTGTGAAGGGTTATGGTGTGGAGATGGGAGCATGTGAGGAAGACTAGAGGGTTGGCTGTCAATGCACCTGCTTGCACATACGCACATCTATACATACACACACGGTTATATATATATAACTGAACGAACACACACACACACACACACACACACACACACACACACACACACACACACACACACACACACACACACACACACACACACAGAGACGAGTCAGTGCGTGCTGAAGAGTTATGAAGATGAACTAATGATTACGGTAATGGTGTAGCAGGTGGCTGTGGCGGTGGAGGTGTATATATAGACAACATTGGGGTGTGTTTGGATTGGATTGATTTATAGAGCATCATCATCATCATCATCATCATCATCATCATCATCATCATCATCATTATTATCATCACCACCACCACCACCACCACCACCACCTCCACCACCACCACCACCACCACCAGAAGTCTTTTAAGTGCGATGTGTACGGGATTTCGAAATTAAAGACTCGTGCTTTTTCTTTTTGGCACTCTTTTTGATCATTTTCTAGAGAGGAGCAATTTTTCTTTTGCACACTTTCTCGTTTCGTAAAATGCCCAACTTTTTGCAATACCGGATATGAAAAATACCAGGAAATACAGATATGTTTAATAAATCACAATAAATCTGTACCCCGTTCCATACTCATTTCTGTACCTCTTCTGCGCCTATGACCACGCTGTTCTAAGTCTGTTTTTGTGGTCAGTGTTTGTGTTGTGTCTGTGTCTTTTTTCATGTTCATGTGTTTGTGTTCTCATGTTCATGTCTGTTCCCTATTTATGTCCATGTCTCCGTAATCTGCCTCCTTGTATCTGCATCTTATTCAGTGTCCGTATGAGTCTACCGTGTCTCATATTTACATTTCTATACCTAACTCTGTCTTGCCCGGTAATGCCTCTTTTAAAGATATATCTAAGTTTTACCTTCTCAGCTTTTCTCTGTAGTTTGTGCCTTGTGTTTACCTCTCCATTTAATATCTTGATGTTCATGCATTTGTAGCTACCAGAATAGATAAATAGAAATGTTAAGTATATGTCAGCCTTCTTGAATGTTTATAATGTTGAGAAAATTTATATATAATGCGTGATTTTGAATTGGTAATGTTTAGAAGTATGTATGTTTGTGTTTATTGATACATGACCTTTTCGCTGATCTCTTTTCATTTTTTCATTTCTTTCAGGTGAGTGTTGTGATGTCACGACTAATCAAGTATTTGTAGAAAAACGCTGTCCCAGGTAAACTGTTTTGGGTGAATTAGTATTATTATTATTTATTATTATTGATTATCATTATTATTATGGTTATTATTATTATTATTATTATTATTATTATTATTATTATTATTATTGGTAGTAGTAGTAGTAGTAGTTGAAGGGAGAAGAACAGAAATGATACATAAACAAAAACGTTTCCCAGTGATAATAATAAGGAAGGTTCTTTCAGTAAAGGAACTAAAAGCACTACTAATACAGCAAAAGGCAGAGGCAGACAAAGGGCCAGTACCTGCCTTCATAACCATGAAAATTACCAGAGCAAAAATCCCGCTATCAGGCGTACCGGAGCAGAGATGACCCCCCACCCACCAAGTCCATCCTCTCTGCGCTCATCCCTCGTCTCTTCTCTCCTCTTCTTTTCTCTTCCCTTCCCTTCTCTTCTCTCCTCTCATTTTTATTTTATTTTCTCCCCTCTCCTCTTCACTCCTCTCCTCTCCTTTCCTCTTTTCTCTTGTTTTCTCTTATCTAGTGCTTGTTTTGTATTGTTTTTACTTTGCTTACTCTTTTCTTCGGTCTTCTCGTCTCTTAACACTCCTCTCTTCTCCTCTCTTTACCTTTCCCGCTCCTTCCCACTCCTCACCTCTCCCGCTCCTCTCCTCTCCTGCCTTGTCTTTTCTTATTTCTCTTCTCTTGCAGTGTCTTATCATCTCTTGTCTCCTCTCCCCCTCCCTTTCTCTTTTCTCATTTCATCTCATCTCGTCATCTGATGTGTGATCTCTTCTCCTCTCCTCTCTACTCTCATCCTCTCTCCTCTCATCTCATCTTCATCATCCTCTCTACTGCTTTATCTCTCTTCTCTGCCAGTTTCCCTCTTCTCTTTCTCTCTCTATACGTTTTAGTTCCCATCTCAATAAAACTTCCCTCATCTTTTAACATAGATATTTTATGAATGGAGAATGCTGATTATTTTTGCATTGTTGGTGAAGATGGTGGTTGTTGTGGTGAGAGTTGTGGTTGGGGTATTGTGGTTTTATGAGATACGGAATGTTTGTAGTTGTGGTAGGGGTTGTGGTAAACTGTTTAGAGAAGCATTGGTGGCTGTGGTAAAATTGTGGTAAATTGGTGATTTTAGCGTCAGTGGTGGTGGTAGTGATGGTAGGTAATAGTGGTAGTCGTGGTGATAATGGTAGTAGTAGTGGTTAGTATGGTAGTGTAGATCTTAGTGTTATAAGCGGTAGAGGAAGTTATGGTGGTGTCGGTGGTAGCAGTGATGGAGGTGGTAGTGGTTGATGGTGGTAATGGTGATGGGGTAGAGGTGGTAGTGATGGCAGTGGTATTGATGGCAGGTAGTAATGTAAGTTAGGTAGTAGCAGTAGTAGTAGGTGGTGGTGGTGGTAGTTGAAGTAATAGTAGTGGTGGTGGTGGTGATAATGGTGGTAGTACTGTTGGTAATGGTGGCAGTAACGGAGAATTGGTCACTGCTGGACTAACGCACCACCTGTTACTTCCCCGTTACCAGATAAATAACGAAGAGGAGAGTCATTGTGGTCAGGCTTATACAGTATATATCTTGTTGATTAGGGGTGCGGCTGTTCTCTCTCTCTCTCTCTCTCTCTCTCTCACACACACACACACACACACACACACACACACAGTTTTGTTTAATGATATTGCGTACATGAAGCGATTTAAGTTAGTTAATGTTATATCTTTTAAACTTCACGATGGAGGCAGGGTAAGAATGAGATGCAAGGGAAGGCACGGGAAAGGAGAGGCAGAGTGAGGTGATCGGGAGGGGAGGTAGAGAGGCAGGCAGGGGGAAGGATGAGAAGCACGGGGCAGGGTAGGAGTGGCAGATGGGCATGGGGAGGGGGCAGGACAGAACACGTAAGGAGTAGGGTGGGAAGGCATGGGGTAGAAAGGTAAGGCAGGGACTGGGGAGACAAGGAGATGAGGGTAAGGAGGCGGGTAGGGGAGGGAGAAAGGCAAGGCAGAGGCAAGATATATGAGAGAGGCGGACAAGGCAGGGAGGAAGAGGGGTAGGGCTAAGGGTAAAGGGGGCAAGAAAAAAGGGGAAACGTGTGATAGAGGCATGGCTGGGTCAGGAAAGCAGGCTAAAGACAGGGAGGAGGCAGGAAAGCAGGGGAGGCAGACAAGAAGAGGGCAGTAGGGATCAGGTAGGGAGGAGACAGAAAAGCAGGAACCAAGCAGGGAGAAAGCAGAGAAGCAGGAACCAAGCAGGGAGGAGGCAGGGAAGCAGGCAGAACAGAGGGGGTACAGGTATTGCGTGACCTGCCGACCCCCCGAGGTCACGTGGCTCCTCTTGCCCTTTCTTAACCCCCTCACTCACTCCTGTCTGCTTGCCACTGCCTACCTCCTGCCTCCATGTCTGTTTTCTGCTTGCTCTTTAGTGTCCACCTGCCTACCTGCTAACCTCTCGCCTCCCTGCATTGCTTAGGTCAATTCCCTGCTTCTCTGTATCTCTTCTTTCTTGCTTGTATGTCAACATCTCTCCCCCATCCTTGTGTCCCTCCATCTTTTTTACTTATCCCTCTTTTTTTCTTACTTCTTCCACCCCTCCTGCCCACTTTCCTACCTTACTTCTTCCTACCTGCCGTCCTTCTTGCTCCCCGCTTGACTCTCCCTTATTTCCCACCCTCTTTCCCTCCGTGTCTGCTTTCCTCCATCTTAGCTTTCCTCCTCACCAACTGCTTCCCTCCCTTCCTTCCTCCTTTCATCATGACCTCCCTCCTTTTCATCTCCCTCCACTTCTCCCTACCTCTCTTTTTGCTCCCTCCCTTATTCTCCTTTATATCCCTGCCCTTTTTTCCCTCCTGGCTTACAGTTGCAGTCATCACTTTGTTTACACAGTCTCGAACCTAAATAAAAAAAAACTTATTGAGATTTTTACCAGATTTTCCAGAGATATTAAAAAGCGTCTTGGAAGGGTTGTAATTGTGCTTTATTAATACGGAACCTCAGACTTGTAAAGGGATTCTTGACTGCATTATGTGTACCTGCCCCCCCCCTCTCTCTCTCTCTGTCTTTCTCTTTTTCTTCTTACCTTCTCCCCTTTCCTCTTCCTTGCCTATCTCTTTGTCTCACTTCTCCCTCAAGTTCTCCTCCCCTTTCCCCTCCTCTCTTACCTTCCTGGATCTCTTTCTTCTAGCCGATCTTCCTTCCTTCTTACCTTCTCCCTCACCTTTCTTCCTACCTGTCTTTTTCTTCTTCATTATCTACCCACCTACATCCTTTAATTTTCTTGCCTTCCGTCTTCTTTTTATTAATCACATTTCCCCTCCTCGCCTCCCTTCGTACCTTCTAACCTCCCTTCCTTCTTATCTCCCCATCTCCCCGTGTCATCGCCCTCCTCCTCACCCCTCTTCTTTTGTCTTTCCTCCCTCACCTTCTCCTCTTCTCTCCTAGCCTCCCACATCACCCTCTCCCTGTCTCCCTCCTGTCATAAAAGTCGCATTCTGTTTAAGCCTGTCTCTTTGTTCAGATACACCTGTCATCCTGCTGTCTGCTGTACCGCCTACCTGCCTTCCTGCTTCCCTTCCTGTCTTCCCCTTACCTGCTTGCCAGCCTACTTTCCTTCCTTCCTGCCTATAACTTCTCTGCCGGCCTGCTTGCTGACCCACGTACCTACCTACCTACAAGAATGCTATCCTGCTTCGTTACTTATATTCCTGCTTACTTTCTTACTTACCTATATACCTGCTTGCCTTCTTTCCTCCCTTCCTTCCTTTCTTCCTTCCTTCCTTCCTTTCTTCCTTCCTTCTTCCTTCCTGCCTGGTTGCGTGCGTACCTGCCTGCCTGCCTATCTGCATGCCTACCTGCCTGCCTGTCTCCTAACCAGACTGCCTTGCATGTCGTCTTTGTTTACCTGTTTTTCTTCATCCACTCTCTCATTTTCCTCCCTCTTCTCCTCCTCCTGCAGTTCGTTTCATCCTTTCCTTCTGCTCATTCACGCATCACCTCTCCATTCCTCTCTGTCACTTTCCCTTTTCCCTCCCTCACCGTACTTTCATACTCTTTTCTTCCTGTTACCTCTCTCTCTCTCTCTCTCTCTCTCTCTCTCTCTCTCTCTCTCTCTCTCTCTCTCTCTCGATTATTTTCCTTCTCGCTTTATTCCATTTTTCCATCTTCCTTTTTTTCCCTTTTTCCGACTTGGCATCCTTCCCATTCCTCTCTCCTCCCCTCACCTTCCTCTTTCCCTCCCTCTTCTCTCCCTCCCTCCTTCCCCTCCATCAGATTCCTTTCTCTTCTCTTCTCTCTTCCCTGACGTCACTTCTCTTTCGGTCCATCTCCCCTCCCCTCTCCTCGCTGGTGTCTCTCGTCCCTCCCCTTCTCACTTTACATTCTTCTTTCCTCCTTCACCTCTCCCCTTCTGTCTATCTATCTATCTGTCTGTCTACTGTATCTATCTATCTATCTATCTATCCATCCATCCATATCGATCTCGTTTGCCTCGCTTCTCTTTTCTTTTCTCTGCTTCCCTCACTTCCCCTTTCCTCCCCTCCTCTCAAAGCACCCAGTGACAAGAAAACACTGCCTAGAAATTGTGTAGAAATGTTAGAATTTAGGCGAGGCAGATTACAACCTCTTAATCTTAGCCTCTTTTGCATAGTCTATTGTGTGTGTTTAACTGTGAAGGGAGGGGGTAGAGTGAGAGGGGGAGGGAAGGAATGAAGTGAGAAACTGGGAGGGAGAGAGGAAGAGAGATACAAGGGGAGAGAGGAAGAGAAAGAGAAGTAGAAAGGTCAGAGGGGAAGAGGAGATGGTAGAAGGGGAGGTAGGAGGAGAAACACAGAACAGGGAGGAAGAGATGGAGAGATAGAAAGGGAGGGAGGAAGAGAAGGAGAGGTAGAATGGGAGGGAGAAAGAGAGAGATAGGAAGGGAGGGAGGGAAGGAATGGAGAGATAGAGTGGGGGCGAGGGTGGGAGAGGGAGAGAAGAATGAGTAAGGGGGTGACAAAGAGGGGATAGTAAAAAGGAAGGAGGGAGGAAGGAGGAGACAGTGTGGGAGGGAAGAATGTAGCCTGGTAAGTAGAGAGAGAGAGAGAGAGAGAGGGGGGGGGAGTTAGAGTGGTGGTGTAGGTGTTCTCTCTCTTGACTTGCTCACCTTGGCGTCTGCTCACCCCCTCCCCCTCACTCACTCACGAACCCTCACTCACCATCTATCTCACTCACTCACTCACCAATTACCTCACTAACTCATTCACCCAAGGACTCATTCATTACCTCATAAGTCTAAACTGTTTTTCACTTCACTAACGTACTATTTTACTCATTTCTCCCACTTTATTCATTTCCTCCCCCTTACTCATCTCACAAATTCACTCATACTTCCATTCACTTGTTATTCAAAGCTTAGAAATTCATTGCCCCACTTACAGAAATTAATATCTTCTTTGAATAGCTGAGAATTTAATATGATTATTTTGGAGTTGAGAATTGAATGTATACGTATTGATTGTTGGAGTGTGCGGCGTTGGGAGTTTGAAAGGTCAGGTGGTGCTCTCTCTCTCTCTCTCTCTCTCTCTCTCTCTCTCTCTCTCTCTCTCTCTCTCTCAAGTGAATGCAATGAAGACATACACCACATAAGCCTTGACATTTTTCTCAAAGCACAGTCAGACGCACACACGTTTACATACACGTACACACTGATTTACATACATACACACGCACACGTACTTTTATACACACAGACACGCAAACATACCTTTCCATTTGATACACATAATTTACATACACATATTTGCTTGCACACATACTGAAACGCACATACATGCAGGTAGCCGGAAACTTACAGACATGCATGCACACAGGTTCAAGTACTCACACACACACACACACACACACACACACACACACACACACACACACACACACACACACACACACACACACACACACACACACACACACACACACACACACACACACACACACACTCTTAACGGTGTGTGAGTGATGAAGAGATAGGTAGTGGTGGTGGAGGGGAGTAGATAGACGCCACAAATCCATTCAGTTGCCGGACACACACACACACACACACACACACACACACACACACACACACACACACACACACACACACACACACACACACACACACACACACACACACACACACACACACACACACACACACACACACACACACACACACACACACACACACACACACAAGTGATTGATACTAATGGCTCTTACAGACGTTACCTTATTGCGTGCGTTATGGTGGTGTTACGCTGTGCTGGGGTGGTGCTATGTTTGTGTTATGTTGTGCTGGGGTTGTGCTATGTTGCGTCATGTTACGGTGGTGTTACGCTATGGTAGGGTGGTGTTATGTTTGTGCTATGTTGTGCTGGGGCTGTGTTATGTTACGTCGTGTTACGGTGTACTACGTTGTGGAGGATTGTGTTATGTTGTGGTGGGGTTGTGTTATGTTGTGGTGGGGTTGTGTTATGTTGGTGTTAGGATATCGATGGTTTTCTTAGGCGAAGACCTTTTTGTGTACGGTTATGTATGTTGGTGTTATGTTGTGTTATGTTGTGGTGGGGTTGTGTTTATATTGTGGTGATGTTGCTTTGATACGTTATTTTATTGTGTGGTTCCGTTTCTCTCTCTCTCTCTCTCTCTCTCTCTCTCTCTCTCTCTCTCTCTCTCTCACCCTATTCCCAAAACGTAATCATCAATTCACTTGTCATTGTAAGGTTGAGTAGAATGAGGCGTCTGGCTGTAAGGTCGAAATTCCCACCTATTGTGACCGGAATCTTGACCTCTATTGCCAGGCCCCTTGTTCCTTTCCCTGTGACCCCTAACCCTTTACCCCTTGGCCTAACCTGACCCCTCTCTCTCTCTCTCTTCTCTCCCTTTTTCTGCCTTTCCCCTTCCTTTGCTCTCTTCTCCCACCCTTTCTCTTTTTGTATTCCGTTTCCAGGGATATTTGTGTGTGTGTGTGTGTGTGTGATATTTAAAACCCATTGTATAATAGGCTCGTTGTTGTTTGCCTCCTAATTACTCCTTTGTACACTCCGAATCTCTCTCTCTCTCTCTCTCTCTCTCTCTCTCTCTCTCTCTCTCTCCCCAGCCTCATTCATGCCACTGGTTTCAACGCCTCATTCAGCGCCTTTCGTACCCTATCTTGCCCTGACCTGACCTCGCCTGACCCCACCTGACCCCCTCCTCCATTGTGGACGGGTTCATGTGCTGGCGTGTTGGCATACGGTGTCTGATCTGGATTTTTTTTCTTTTTCTTTTTTGTTTTGTCCCCCTCCCTTTTTTTTTTTTTTGCTTCCTTGTTATTTAATTGTTTTCTTTCTTGCTGAGTTGTCCATGTACTTTGTTTTTTTTCTTATTTATTTATCAATTTTCTTAGTTTACTGCCAATATTCCTTTTCCCTATTCGCCTGTCCAGTGTATGTAGCTAGACTTTATAGCCTTGTTTTTGATGGCCCTGGCGTTCACTTATGCTCATTTGTTTATTTTTTACATACATACATAGTCATACATACATATACATACATATATCTCTTTATAGTATATTCATCTTAATTATCGTTTTGCAGTTTATTTCACACTATTTCCCAAACAGCTTCTTATGCCCATGAGGGAACGATCCTTTGTGGTTTTCCCTATCCGCGTACCAAGGGCGAAAAGTTAGGAAAAATAACAATAGACTGATGGTTCTGACAAGGCTGTTCGAGATGGAGTGAGGGAGGGATGACTTTAACTTCACCCCCTCCTCTTTCTCCTTCCTATTTTTTCCTTTTCATCTGTACTTTTCCACCACCACCCGTAGCGTTCTCTTCCCCCTTCTCCTCCTCTTTCATTTCTCTCCCTCTCATCTCCTTTTCCATCCTGCTTCTCCTTCATTATTATTTTTGCTCATGTCTTCCTTCATAATCTTACCACCATCTCGCCCCTCTCTCTCCCTCTTTTTCTAATCCTCATCCTTTTCCTCTATATCTTTTTGTCTTCTCCCACTTCATTTAACACTACCTTTTCCTCCTCCTTTGCTTTCAAAATGTAAATTCTTCTGCAACATCCGTCACCCCTCCTCCTCCTCCTTCTCCTCCTCTTATGCCGTCTCTCCAAATTCTTCTCCTCCTCCTCCTCTCCCTAAAACATTTCTCCAGGCACCTCTTTCTTCTCCTCCTCCTCTTCCTCACAGCATCACTTCAGTCACCTTCTCCCTCACCTACATCGGCACACCCTCCACTCATCTCCAGGCACTCCTAATCCTGGCCTGTCACTCCACCTACTCCACTGCGGCACTCCCAGTTTTTGCACTTCTCTGTTCTTTACTCTGTTCTTCTCTGTTCTTCACTTTATTTTGACATTCCCTCCCCTCCACCATACCTTTAGTTCTTCTGCTGTTTTCTTTTTTCATTTGTCACTAAGTTACACGGTTCAACATTTTCATTTTCTCTCCTTCTTCCTCCATCTCTCCCTCACCTCCTTCTTCTCCCCCTTCCTCAGTTTTACTAATTTCATTGTTTATCACCTCCTGGCACTGCGTTTTGGCAGAACCTCCACAGCGCATCCTGTCTTCTATTCTCTTCCTATCTTGTCGTCTTTGGCACCGCTCCATCCTTGACACTCCCGTCTTCCATTCTCGCATGCTCTTCCTTTTGGTAAGCCCCATCCCTCCTTCCCTCTCTCATTACCCCACCTTCCACACCTCTCTCTAGCATGACTTCTTCCTTCTTTCTCTCCTTTTCGCCCTCCTTCCCTTTCACCTCTACTCTTCCCTCTGCTTTTCCTACCCAGCATTCTTCTATCCTTCCTCAACTTCTTCCGCTTATTCCCTCTTCTTGTTCCCACCTTTTCTCAAGCATCTGTCCTTCCTTGTTCGTGTGCCTTTCCCTTTTGCATCACCTTTCATGCACCACTGTCATCGTATCTTTGCACTCTTCCCTTTTATTTCTCTTCCTTCTCAACCTCCCTTCCCATCCTCCTTTCCTCTAGTACCTCTCCCTACCCCCCTCCTCTCCTCGTATAGTACCCCTCCCTCCCCCTTTGCTCTCTTCTCTCTCTCCCTTCCTCCCTGTCTTCCCTTCAGGGTGAGAGGTCAGGGCTTGGGCTGCCCCGGGAAGTGACGAGCAACATGGGTCGGAAGAGCTTAGTGCCCCCCCACCCTCTCTATCTCTGTATCTGTGTGTGTGTGTGTGTGTGTGTGTGTGTGTGTGTGTGTGAGGGGAGGGGGGAGATTAAGTGCAGTGACAACAGTAGCATCACCACCACAACTCCCACCACCACCACAACAACCACCATCACCACAGCTACCACCACCACCACAACTCACCACCATCACCACAACTCCCAGCATCATCTTCATCCCAGGTGTGGTGATTATCTTGTTCATAACTAGTTCCTTCCGTTATTATCATGTGTGTCCTAGTTTTACTCTCTTCCGCTCTCTTCCTCTCTTTTTTTCCTCTCTTCCGCTCTCTTCCTCTCTTTTTTCCTCTCTTCCGCTCTCTTCCTCTTTTTTCCACTCTCTTCCTCTCTCTTCTTCTCTTTTTTCCTCTCTCTTCCTCTCTTTTTTTCCTTTCTCTTCCGCTCTCTTCATAATCCTTTCTTCCTCCTCTTTCCCTTCCACTCTCTTCGGCTTTTTTCTATTCTACTTTCTTCCTCCCTTTCTTTCATTCTTATTTCTTCTCTTCCTGTCTTCAGATCCTTGTTATTTCTTCTGTTTTTTCTTCCTTTTGTCCTTCCTCTCTCTCTCTCTCTCTCTCTCTCTCTCTCTCTCTCTCTCTCTCTCTCTCTCTCTCTCTCTTATTCTTTCTTTCTTTCTTAAAATTTCCTTTTTTCCAGTCACACTCTATCTTTTCCTTGACACACACTCTCTCTGTATCTGCCTATATCTGTCTGTCTATCCATCTGTGTCTATCTGTATGTGTCTGTGCGCCTATCTATCCGTCCGTCTGTTTATCTATCTCTTATCTCTCCCTTCACTCTCCCTCATATCCACTCTCCTGCTGACAGCCAATTCGTGACTACTTCTGACTGCTGAATGACCCACGTAGTCAGCCCGTCTCTTAATGGATCCACTGACAGCCATGCTCAACCATCCATATACTGAGTCATGAGGAGGCAGGGAAAAAAAGTCATCATTATTATCATCATTATTAGTATCATCATTATCATCATCATCATCACCATTGTTATCATCATCATCATTATTAGCATTATCATCATCACCATTGTTATCATCATCATCATCATTATTAGCATTATCATTATTGCCATCATCATCATCATCATCATCATCATCATCATCATCATCATCATCATTCCACACTTATCCATCATTTACGATAAAGATGAAGGAGAAGAAAAATCATCTTACAAACTAATAAATGAAACTGGATCTTAAAAAAAGAGGAAACAACGAAAAAACAAGAGCGAGAGCAAGAAAATTATGTGAATGTGTATGTTTATGCATATATGTGTGGGTGTATGTGTGTAGGTATATAGTTTATGTGTACATATGTGCGTTGTGTATGTATATATGCTTGTGTATTCTGTGTGTGTAAGTGCGTGTGATGTATACCTTATATGTATTTAAATGTGTGTGTGTGTGTGTGTGTGTGTGTGTGTGTGTGTGTGTGTGTGTGTGTGTGTGTGTGTGTGTGGGCCTATTGTTACCTACTCAACGCATAAATACTTCTCCTCCCCGCTGTGATGCAAGATAGGGGGTAGGAGGAGGGGAAGGGGGAGGGGGTTTCTCACGCCGTCATTGAGGCATCTTCACTTGGAGAGGGGGAGGAAAAAGGGGGGGGGGCTGAGAGTGAGTGGGAGGAAGCAGGAGGGAGACGTGAGGTGAACGAGGTGAAGGCGTGAGGTAGAGACATAAAAATGAGAAGGAGGGATATTGGGAGGGACGGAGATAAAACAGGGAGGGAAAGGGGGAGCTGAGGGAGGAAGGGGGGGAGAGGGAAAGCGAAGGAGGGAGGAGGGAGGGAGAGAGGGAGATGTGAGGTTGAGGAGGGGATGAATGTGTAAGGTAGGGAGTAAGAAATTAGAGGATGGATGTAGGAAGGGAGGAAAAGCGAAGGAGAAGAGGATGAAGCGAAACAAGAAACGAGTGAGGGAGGGAGGGAGGGAAGGAGACGAAGTAGAAGATGATGTGGAGGTGTGAGGTAGGGAGGTAAATATAAGGCAGAGAGAAGTGGGGGATGAATGATGCAGGGGTCATGCTGAGGGCAAGCTGGGGTGGCTGGGGACGTGAAGTGGGTGTAAGGAAAGCAGCAGTAGTAGTAGTTGTGGTGGTGGTGATGGTGGTAGTAGTAGTAGTAGTAGTAATAGAAGTAGTGGTGGTGGTGGTGGTGGTAATAGTGGTAGTAGCAACCCCAGCCTCATCCGAAAAGTGAACTCAGTAGACTGCAGATGGAAGTTACCCGTACCGTACAGACGTTGGTATTACTAGGCAGTGAAGGCGTCCCTCTCGAGTAAGGGAATCATGTAAAATGCAGAAAGGGATGTAGTGAAGGATTTTCCCATTGTAAAAAAAAGAAGGAAACAAAGGATGAGAGCCTGAAAACTGAAAGAAACAAAAAAGACCTGTTCTTGCCGTGATGTTTCGTGTACAAGACTTACATGTTAAATAGAAATCGTCTGTTATTACGAATCTCTTAACCCTCAAAAAATATATAAGATTTTTATTACGATAATTATTTTGGTATTTTATTCTTGTCATTACCTGATGATATTATTTACCTGAGAGACGCATCCTTGTGATATGTTTAAGAAGTTTTAAAAAAGGAGGAATTTTGGGTAGATCATGGTTCGTAGAGACAAAACTTAATTACTAGAGAATGGGGAAGAATTATTGATCTAAAAATATTCCCATAAGGCATAAGATTAGGAGAAGCAGCGATATACATTTTTTATATAACAATTATGTCACAAGGAAATAGAGCCAAGGACGAATTGAAGCCTATAAATTTTTAGCAGTTTTCTAGCCAGTGTACTCTCTCTCTCTCTCTCTCTCTCTCTCTCTCTTCTTTTGAGGGGTGGGTCTGACAGCATTGAGGTAAAGAGCAGGTCATGTTATTTATGTCATGGCCAGCGATACACAGCACATGTTGGTACTATAAATTCGTTTGTATTAATGTGTGGTATGATTTTGAGGAAGAAAGGAAGCAGCAGTCTGTATATGGGGGAGAGTAAGAGCGCGCGCGCGCTCACACACACACACACACACACACACACACACACACACACACACACACACACACACACACACACACACACACACACACACACACACACACACACACACACACACACACACACACACTTCAGATTAATAGTTGGGTCACGGTTAGTTTACTGTAAATTCTTTCATGTGGGCTACTGTAATTTTGAGGGGGAAGAAAAGTATCATCATAGGAGAGAGTAAGAGGGAAAAAAATAGGTGAGCCATCTCTCTCTCTCTCTCTCGTAAAAAATATAATCCGCGTGCCATCTCTCTCTCTCTCTCTCCAGGGTCCCACTTTCCCGTGCATGTTGTGGACGCCCTTGAGGAGCTGGCGCCATTGTTACCAGCCTCTGACGACCCTTCATTGATTAACTAACTTCCCTCTAACACCTGACGTATGGCTACCTCTTCCTCTTCCTTTCCTCCTCTTCCTATTAACTAACTTCCCTCTGACACCTCAGTATGGCCCAATCCTCTTCCTCCTCCTCCAACCAACTTACCACTAATCCTTGAAGTGTGGCTCCCTGGCGCAGTACACACACACACACACACACACACACACACACACACACACACACACACACACACACACACACACACACACACACACACACACACACACACAAGAGCTATGGGTGACTGGCGCAACAATTCTGGGGGCACTGTGATTTATGGGTATTTTCCTCCGTAGGTTTATAATTGTGGGAGATACTGGATGTCAAATTGGGGGAGGGGTTACATTGAGGAGGGGTATGCGTTGGGGGGTATACGTTGGGGGGAGGGGGTATAAGTTGAGCAGTGTTGTAGGGGCGAGAACAGCCGTCAATATCCAAGACTCTGGTTCATTTGACTCACTGAGCTGGGTAAAGTAGTGTGGCGTCGACTGGAATAGAATTTAACGTTGCCCCATCCATGAGAGGGTTAGCCATTCCTGCCCAGGGACGCTACGTGTTGGATATTGCTAGATTGAGACTTCGCGTGCCATCCTCCACCTACCAGCTCATAGTTGCGAAAGTCATAGGTCCAGACTTTTGAGTTCCCTCTTGATTAACTTATGAAAAGGTCTAGTTCTGTCTGCGAATGAGGATGAAGAGGCCAAACGGATCATTGGTGCAAGTATTGAAAATCTGGGGTTCAGACCTGTACAGTTGCGGACAAATGCTGATCCACTTTATTACGATAAGTAGGGGAAAGTGAGCGATGAGTTTCGAGACCTTGTAATGTGTTATTCGGGATCCAACAGACTTTTCAGAACACTGTGCACGAGTTTCATAGTTGTTCGGCTAAAAGTGAAACGGTATTTTTGTTCGCTACTGTACACATCCCCTCAGCTGAAGAAATCGTCTCGTATAGCTTGAATAAATACTAGAGTTGCCACGACCACGAGAGAGTTAACTAGAGAGGAAAAGATCATCTTAGGTCCGGCACTGTAGGATGGGTGATTATAGGCGTGGTTATCGTGGTATCTCAACCTTGGCTCTGTTATCTAGCCAGCATCTGTGACCCAGTGATGGTGTGTCTGGGGTGGTCTGAGTGGAGGCGGGAGCAGGAATTGAGGTCAGGTAGGCGGTATTGGCACTACACACATAGCAAAGCTGATTTTTGTGCACGAGTTTCATAGTTGTTCGGCTAAAAGTGAAACGGTATTTTTGTTCGCTACTGTACACATCCCCTCAGCTGAAGAAATCGTCTCGTATAGCTTGAATAAATACTAGAGTTGCCACGACCACGAGAGAGTTAACTAGAGAGGAAAAGATCATCTTAGGTCCGGCACTGTAGGATGGGTGATTATAGGCGTGGCTATCGTAGTATCTCAACCTTGGCTCTGTTATCTAGCCAGCATCTGTGACCCAGTGATGGTGTGTCTGGGGTGGTCTGAGTGGAAGCTGGAGCAGGAATTGAGGTCAGGAAGGCGGTATTGGCGCCACACACATAGCAAAGCTGATTTTTCTTTTAATCGACCATGCCGTCTTATGGAGGTGATGCCCCTGTGTGTGTGTGTGTGTGTGTGTGTGTGTGTGTGTGTGTGTGTGTGTGTGTGTGTGTTTACCAAAGACTTATTACTCCCATTTTTACAAGTTTTCAGATTGGCCCTTATATTTCTTTCAGCGATACTCTTTGCTGACGATCTTTAATTTAGCAGTCTTCTTTTACTTAACTCTCTCTCTCTCTCTCTCAAGGCTGACTCACTGCCCTCCTGGCCTCAGTCTGTCTTTGCCAGCCAGTCAATGATATCCTCCGCTTAGCATTAAATTACGTCTGGGGAAGAAAAAAGATTCAAGTAGGTTAGAGAAGTAAAAACCTAAATTTCAAAACCTTAATAATTTAGGACACCTTTTATAGTAAGGTCTAGGTTGAGGTAAGATTAGTTTTTGGGTTATGTTAAGGTTAGAGTGACCATCCTGGAAAAAGAAAACATAGCGCGCTGTGTTGAATACAAGGAGGGAAATTTGTGTTCAGGCTGGGTATGTATTTCGATTCCATTTGCCATGTTAGGATCTCTAGCTCATGTTTCTTTTGCTAGACTGATCGTGGTTACTTTATCTTAACCTAATTTCGTTTAACCTAGATCTTCCTGGGAATACCTTAACCTAATTTCGTTCGACCTAGATATTCCTGCAAAAGAATATTTACCCAAACTCGACTCCAGTTCAAAATTGTGCTGGACGGACGGTTAAGGCGGTTAGTGGCGGGTGGGGTTGAAGCGTTGCATTTTATATCGTCGTATTGTAGGCATAATCATCAGTTATTCCGTTGCAGACATCCTCAAGTATTCATTATAGAGAGTTGAACGTAATCGCTTTCTTGATTTGTGTGTTATCAAATTTTGCGGCGTAGATAATTGATTTTTTCGTTCGTTCGTTCGCGCATCCCGAGTCTCTCTTGTTAACCTTCGAAGTTCCTCTCTCTCTCTCTCTCTCTCTCTGTTTCCATTATGTGGCCGTGTCTCAGTTTCCATGGCCTGATAATCCATTTTTTTTTGTCATCGTCGTTTAATGTGGAGAACTCAAGCATTTTATTCTCGCAAACTCCAGATATATATATATATTTTTTTATTAGTGTGATAGTGAATTTTGGAGCCAGAGACCCGTATTCTCGTCAATTAAGGAAGCTCCCAAACACCTTTTCTTTGGCGATTTATTTTGCTTGTTACACCTTACTGTCCTCTTGTTCCATAAATCCTCCGAACATATATATAATGTCATAACTCGTTAGCCTTTATTAAAATGTATTGTTATTGTATATGTGATCAGTAATAACAGAAACATATACAGTCCTGCTTGTATATGGCGTAGTGTTTGTTTTATAGTTATTTAAGGACATTTTTTTTCAGTCATGCATCCCAGGCCTCGCATATTTACACACACACACACACACACACACACACACACACACACACACACACATGCGCTTGTTGTGTCCGTACTGAACTTTTGGCCCAGATCCGCGCTTAACGGACCCCCACATCTCGTTTTCTATGGCCAGGCATTACGCGTGAGGGAAGACGGTGGAGATGAGCGGCATTCCTGATTCGTGGGTGTGAGGAGAGGACGACTGAGAGGGAAATGACAGATGGCTCTTCGTAATTTAACACTCAGGCTCCTATGACTCACTCTCAGCTGAATAAAATCGTGTGGCGTTAATGGTGACTGTGTGTGTGTGTGTGTGTGTGTGTGTGAAAAATCGTCTAGTTTCAGCAAGATTGGATTCTGGAAGACATCGCTCTGAAGAAGGTAAAGGATTGGATTTATTTTTTTTCCATGTTCATATATTTTCATACACGCAGAGGAGAATTTTAACTTTTTATCCTTCGTGTAAAAGTCCTGTTGCCTTATTACCAACGCCGGAGAATAGTGAAGGCCAAAATGCATCGTAAATCGCGAATAATTGTCAAGAAACGGGTTTGTAAGAATGCATTTGCGAGGAAGAAAATCACGAGTGGAGAAAAACACATTAGGTATATTCGCCAAAACAAAGGCATCAAGAAACAAGAGAAAGAAAGGATTGAAGAAAAGTTAGAAAATAAAAGATACGTCCTCAGATAGAAGGAGCTGACCAAGAATGAACATAACTACGGAAGAATCAGGAGGAGGAGGAGGAAGGAGAAGAAGAAAAAGAAAAAGATGATGATGATGATGATGAAAAAGGAAAAAGTAGAAGATGAAAAAGAAAACGAAGAAGAAGGAGGATAGGAGGAGGAGGAGAAGAAGACAACGAAGACGAAGACAAAACAACACTTGATAACATTTAACATCCATGGAGACCTCATTATCATACAAATAATCGTTTCAAATCCTTTATAAATACCTTCCCTGAAACAATAAAGCATTATAAACACTTAGATTCAAAGGAAGGACGCTCGGTAGAGGATCCAGTCCGGTTAACAATGGTCTCTCACTCTTCCCCGGCCTTCACGATAAACAAATGACCCTCACTATGTAAATACAGTATGTCCGCTAGTAGGAAGACTTATGGGTAAAACGTTTCTCCCGGACCGAAAGTTAGGACTGGGTAAATCGTTTCCTCCCCTACAGAAAATAAGACGTGAGTAAAACGTTTCTCTTGGGCCAAAAATAAGACAGGGGTAAAACGTTTGTCTACGGTGTAAAGAGTGGTGTTCAAACGTTTCTCTTACCTGGAAACGGTGTTGACGCCTTTATCTTTGCCAAAATAAATAGCCTATTAATTAAAACGTTTCCATAAGCAACTAAAATAAGTAAATAAATAAATAAATGTTTCTGTTAACCGGAAAAAAGTGTGTGTATATATATATATATATATATATATATATATATATATATATATATATATATATATATATATATATATATATATTATCAGAGCTTTCTTCTGCCGGCAGACTATGAATAGAACGATTGATTATGTATGAAAATATTTTAAAAGATATTCTGTAAGCCACAACAATATCATTCAGACAGTTCTAATGGCCGACAGATATAATTCAAGGGATTCTGGTTAAGAATATAAAAATAAAAATCTTAGTCGAAAGCATAATAATTAATGAAACAATTGTCTCAGCCGTTAAAGTTATAACTCAGCCGATTCTGTTAGGGAGAAAAAAAAAATGCCAAAACAGATATTAAAACTTTTCTTAGCGCATAAAAAATTTCAGATTATTTTTAAAGAGGGGGAGAAAAAAGTCCAGCCTCTTTTTTCTCATGGTATTCAGTCGATCTTAAAAGAGCCGAAAATAGCCGTGATTCAAACGCTTCTCTTGACCGGAAATGACGTTGACGTGAAAGCAAATCCGTTGAAATTTTTAACGGTTAGAGAAAGTCCGTTCCCGTCCGTTTAGTTTTTCTTTTCTTTCTTTTTTCTTTTTCTTTTTTTGTCTGCCGGAAGCTGACGGCGTTGCAGAGATGTTTCATAATAAATAGAGAGAAAAAAAACTTCTTTGCCTTGAAGTGTGGGACGACTGTGTTAAGGAAGAGAGCTTACCAGAGAGGCCCTGAGGGATACTTACATATTTATTTACGGAGGGATACTTACACACGTACAGAGGGATACATACCTACTTACAGAGGGATACTTACACACTTATTGACAGGGATACTTACACTTACTTACGGAGGGATACTGACTTACCTACGTACTTACGGAGGGATACTGACTTACCTACTTACTTACGGAGGGATACTTATCTACTTACTTATGGGGTTTGGAATGGGTGTTTTGAGAGAGTAATGATGATGATTACTACTACTACTACTATTTTTATTATTGTTGTTGTTGATATTATTATTATTATTATTATTATTATTATTATTATTATAGTAGTAGTAGTAGTAGTAGTGGTAGTGGCAGCAGCAGTAGTAACACCAGCAACCCGTTAACCTAGAGCGTACTAAACAGCACCGCGGGATACAGGGCAACGTTACATACATACGGGCTTAGTAATGGAGTGTTTTGAAAGCGTGTGTGAATGGGTTTGTGTGGTAATGTGTATGCGTTTGTGAGGTAAGCGTTTGTAGTGTGTTATTGCGTTGGGGAGAAACGGTACTTCTTGGAATGTGGTTCGTGTTTTATATCGCCCACATTTAGGAAGGCGGAGCGATAATATTTTTTTAGTTAGTTTTTGTGGTGTTTTAAAGTTACTGTATTCGTAAAAATGATGTTGATGGGGGTAGCTTTAATTGTTATTATTATTATTATTATTAGTAGTAGTAGTAGTAGTAGTAGTAATAGTAGTAGTGCATTTCCTAAAATTACGTAATAAAATGAAGGCAATACAGGTAAAAGAAAATGGGTAAATAAGGAAGGGATGACCATTATATTGGTGCCAGCCTCCCTCTCAGCCTATCACCACCATCAGCTCACCCAGGCATGCTTCACTTTCCCTTCCCCTCCCAGCATGTGGTCCGGAAATGGAGTGGGAGGATGCGGTGGCAGGATGTGGAGAGAGAGAGAGAGAGAGAGAGAGAGAGAGAGAGAGAGAGAGAGAGAGAGAAACAGATGTGAAAAGAACGGAGGTAATAGTGGAGAAGGAAATAAGGAACAGAAGGGAAGGAAGACGAAGGATTATTGAAGGAGAGAAAGAGTAGAACTGGAGCAAAAAGAAACAAAGAATTAATAAAAAAAAAAATAGCGAAAATGCGACCTTAGAATGAAAAAAAAAATAAAAATAAATAAATAAAGCAGATCAACTCAAAATTAAAGAAAAAAGAATGAGTGAAAAAATATAAGGAAAAATATTAAGTCTGTAATAAAAGTAAGGTAAGAATGAATGGAAGGGAGGATAAGGGTGGAGTGTGGGTTGATGGCGTGTGTTGTTAAGGCAGGGGGCAGAGGGCAAGGCTGGGCAGGGCTGGATAGGGTAGGGTAGGCTGGAGTGGGATGGAATGGCAGGACATGATAGGACAGGGGTGAAGGACGAGGGATAAGGCGTAGTAGGGATGGACAGGGTAGCAGGGGATCGGAGCTGGCAGGGGAAGAAATGTAGGGTAGGGTAGGGGTGGAAGAGGGATGTATTGTAGGGTAAGGATGGGAATAAGCGTGGTGGATGGGTGTACGGTAGAGTTACGTAGGGTAGGATAGTGTGTAAGGAAAGGTAAGAGTGAAAACAGTGCACGGAAGGCGATGGAGAGAGAAGTCAAAAGAAGGAATGCAAGGGAAGAGAAGCGAAGGTAAGACAGAACAAAGGTAGGGTGGAAAAGGGAATTTAAGATGATGTGAGAAGCGAAGAGAAGATGAGGACACTAGAATAAGAGAGGCGTAAGAAATTAGAAGAAAGGGGAAGAGATGATGATGAAGAGGGCAAAATGAAGGTAGGTATGAGGACGGGAGAGTAGGGAAATGGTAGAGAAGGGGAGAGAGGGGGCGGGAGAATGGTGGAGAAAGAGAAAAGAAGAGAGGAAGGGGATTCGTTAATAAGAGAAGCGAATTTTAGGGTACGAAGGGTAAGAGATAATGATGATGAAGATGACTATAATTTAGAATCTGGTAATGATATGGCAGGGAAGGTGAGGGTAAGGGTATGAATGAGGAAAGGTAAGGGTGGGAAGGTTGAGGCAAGGAGAAGGGTGCTTTTAGGCAAGACAGGGTGAGGCAGACTGAGGATAGCCAAGGTTAGGTGAGACCGACTGAGGAGAGGCAGAGTTAGGTGAGACAGATTGGGGACAGGCAAGGTAAGGCAGAGTGATGTGAGGCAAGATGAGGAAGGCTGAGGATAGACAAGATGCGACAGTGGTAGCCAGACTGAGGATAGACAGTGAGGGAGACTGAGGATAGAGAAGGCGGTGTTAGATATTTTGATGATCTGCAGAGTGAGGCAGTCTGAGGAAAGGATAAACAAGACAAAATAGATGAGTTCATTAGGCAGGACAGTGAGGCAAGACAAGGGTGAAAGGTAAGATAACTGAGGCAAGGAAGGGTGAGGTGAGGCAAGGGAGGTAAGTGCCTAGACGGAGGTAGGAAGCGTGAGGTAAGGCAGGGTGAGGCAAGACAGGCAGGGAGTCACACCCATACCACATATACGGGACTTTTTTTTTTTTTTTCCCCAGTGACTCACCCCCGGACACCCCTCTCACCCCCTTTGTACATCCGGCCCCCCTCATTCTCCCCTTATCTTCCCCTCTCCTCCCTCCCCTCCCCTCCCCTCCCCACATGTACTGTTCTTCCCTGCCTCGCCTGGGGGTGTTAGGCAGGCGAAGGGAGTGGCAGGTTAGTCAAGGAACGGTGCTAAATTAAGTAGTCTAGCATTTGCCAGTGAAACGTAGTAGTAGTTGTAGTAGTAGCAGTCGTAGTGGTAATAATAATAATAATAGTAATAGTAGTAGTAGTAGTAGTAGTAGTAGTAGTAATGAAACGTAGAAAGGGGTCAAAGGAGAGAAAAGAGTAACAAATTCAATGATCCTTTATGTAGGCATTATATATATTTATTTATTTATATATATATATTTATTTATTGCACTTAAGGATATACCATTTATTTCATCCAACAACGCAGTAAACCTCCCCCTCCTCCTCCTCTAACCCCCTTCCCTTCACCCTACCCCCTTCCTCCAAACCCCCTCCCTCCCCCTTCCCTCCAGCCCCACCCTCCAGTCCTTCCACCTGATACCGGTAAGAAAAAGTGCGAAGAACCATCACACGCGCAATATTGAAAAAGCTGCAAGGGTGGCATTGCAGGATACGGCATAGTGGAACGCGTTGATAATTATTGTTGTTGGTGATGGTGATGGTTATTGTTGCCTTCGTTGTTGTTGTTATTGTTATTGTCGCTGCTCTCTTGTGTTGTTGTTGTTGCTACTGCTGTTGTTGTTCTTGTTGTTGCTGTCTTGTTCTGTAAGGGTGGGGAAATTGAGTAGTTACAGCAGAAGAGAATTGATTGATTGAATTGATGATTGAGAGCAATTGACAGTTGAAGGAAAGAGTTAGGCAGAAGAGCTGTAAGAGAGTAGGTGCAAGATAAGTAGGGAGGCAGCAGAGACAAGGGAAAGGTGAGCAGGGAAGGGCTGTAAGCAGAGGAGAGGAATTAGCAGGAGAGATATAAGCAAGAACAGAGGCTGGGCGTAAGAAGAGATGATGATTAGAAAGAAGGAACTGGAAGAAAGGACAAATATGGAATGCAGCAGGGAATAGAATTATCATTGGAATGTCATAATCAGCGGTGGCAGCAGCAATAGAGGAATGAACAGGGTATGGGTAGACAGCAGGGGCTACGTAGATGCAGGGTAAGGGGTGGAGGCAGAGAGCAGGGAAGGGTCATAAGCTGAAGTGGGATAAGCAGGGGATAGTAGAGTAGGGGTATGTAACGGCAAGGGAAGGCACAGCAGTATACAGCAGGGGTAAGAGGTAAGCAGAGACAGGAGCAGGGGTATTGAGCTGGAGCAGGGTCTTAAGTAGAGGTGGCATAAGCAGGGTGAAGTTCATTAGTAGCGTTATGCAGAAGCAGAGACAGAGGCAGGGTTTTAGAGCAGAAGCAGAGGTATATAGATGTATGAGCTGTGGTATATGTGTAGACAGCAACGGGGATATGTATGAATTAGAGGCAGGTGTATAGAGCAGTGTTTCGCTGGGGTATAGAGCAGGGTGTAAGCAGGCAGGGTTGGGCAGCAGTAGGGGCAGCAGCAGACCACACCCCACTGACCTATAAGCAGACCAAGTCCAGTTACTCTCCGACCTTGAGATACCGTGTTGAAGGGGGAAGGTGGAGGGGGGAGAGGGGTAGCAGGAGGTGGGGAGGGAAGTAGAAGAGTCGGAGTGAGGGGGATGGTAGGAAATTAAGAAAAGGGAGAGAAGAGAATGGGGGATAGGGAGAGGAGAAGGAGAGAGAGGCGGGATAGCAGGAGGGAAGAGATGTAGGGTTGAGGGAGATGTTTTAGCATAGTAGGAAGATGATGATGACGGGGATAAGGAGGAGGAGGAGAAGAAGAACAAACAAGAGAGTAGTAGAATTAAGATGTTATTTCATGAGCAGAAGGAAAAGAAAAAGAAATACAGGATAGTCAGAAGCAGAATAAATGGGGAGTTAGATCTTGAGGAACAGGAGAGGAAGAAACAAGTCGAAAGAGAAGGGCCAGGAAGCATATGTGAGAGGAGAATGGGGAAGAGGAAGAGGATTTGGAGCAGGAAGATTGAAAGAACTTAAAGAGCTAAAGTACTTGCTTAACTGAAGGAGACAGGAAAAGGAAGAATACAGAAGAAAAAGAAATAATGAAAACAGACCAGCGAGGATGCATTTTAAACATTATAATGAAGAGTACAAACAGGATACACACACACACACACACACACACACACACACACACACACACACACACACACACACACACACACACACACACACACACACACACACACACACACACACACACACAATTATAAATACAGGTAGAAGTAATGAAAAGACAGGGCAGTATCGTTGTTAGATGTTATTACAAAAATAGAGAAATATTAAACTGAGCTGAAAATGAACTATAATAAAAAAAAACACGAGAAAATGCCGAAGAAAACATTAATAAATTTTGTACTAGTAATAACAACACTGAAAAAGATGCTGTAACAAAAAAAGAAAAAAAAAAAGAAAAAAGAAGAAGTAAAACTTATCTAAAAAAATGAACATTATAACAAAAACCATTGTTAGAAAAAAGACAGATCAGTATATTTCGAGCCTATAATCATAAAACAATAGACAAAAAATGCAAAAATCATCTGAAATCATCTATAAGTCCCGTAACAGCAAAATAAAAAGGACTCAACCCAATTTGGCCAAAAAAGGCTAAAATAAAAAAAGAGAAAAATGAATCAAGAAGGAGATAACAAACATCATCATCACGACCCAGGCAGAAAAAGGTGGGAAGATGCGCAAATAACGGGGCAGTAAAAAATAAAGTTAGTAAAAAGGAGAGGTAATTTGAGAAAGGGTGTGGGAGAGGGAGGTGTGTGTGTGTGTGTTTGTGTTTGCTTCTCTGCTTGTGTTTGTCTGCTTGTTGCTTGCTTGCCTTCCTAACTGTTGACTTATTTGCTTTCGTGTGTGTGTGTGTCTCTCTCTCTCTCTCTCTCTCTCTCTCGTTTGTTTACCTTTTACATCATTTATCTTCCTACCTACCTGCAATATCCATTTACTCTTACACCTGCTACTTACCTACCTACCTACCTACCTACTTGCCTACCTACCTACCTACCTATCTACTTACCTACCTTCCTACCTACCTACTTGCCTCCCTACGTACCTACCTACACACCCAGTTACCTATCTACCTACCTACTTACCAACCAGTTTCCCGTACCTCGATAAACAGGTATAATTAATCTCACAACTCACAACCCGCCCTGTCCGCTTACATACCAACCTGCCTGACCCCCTACCTACCTACTTACCTACCCACCTACCTACCGACCTACTAACCTTCCTGCATACATACCTACCGACCTACTTACCTTCCTACCTACCTACCTGCCTACCTATTTACTAGCCCACTTACCAGTACCAACACACCTACCTAACACTAATTTTTATCTGTCTGTCGGTTTGTCTTTGTTTATATCTGTTTATCTGTCTGTCTATCTATCTATCTGTTTGTCTGTCTGTCTGTTTGTCTGTCTGCCTGCCCACTCCCTTACCCCCACCCACCACACCTTGGCCACGCAGGTACTTCCGGCCACCCTTGGAGGTATGCTGTGTGGGCTTTTCCCCTCCTGAACTTTTTCATCCTAATGGCATGTTGCTCTCTCTCTCTCTCTCTCTCTCTCTCTCTCTCTCTCTCTCTCTCAAGTGACCTTCCCTCTCCTCTACCCTTCTTCGACCTTCTCTCGTCCTTTCCAACCAACTCACCTTTCTCTCTCTCCTTCCCTGCATTCCTCCTCCTCCTCCTCCTCACTCATGTGTTTTTATTTTCTTATTTTTTTAAAGGTTCATCAGTTGTCATTTCACTGTTTTTGTTCATGTTGTTGTTCATCTTTTCCTTCTTTTTCTTGTCTTCTTTTTCCTCCGGTTGTTGAACATCTTTTTCCCTTTTTCTTTTCTTCTTTTTCCTGCTTCTGCTTCTGCTCCTTCTCCTACTGCTCCTTCTGCTGGTGCCACAAGGTCGTCAGGTGTGGACAGGTACAGGTGCTGGCCCTTTGATTGGCGGAGCAGCACACCTGTCCCACCAATTATACATCGGAGCCTGCTACACCCCTCCCCTGGCTCAGTGTTGTGATGATGATGATGATGATGATGATGATGATGGTGGTAATGATGATATGGTTATTATTAGTGCTGTTGTTATTGTGATTCATTATTTTTCTAGTTATTATTTTCATATGCTGTTTATTATTCCTTTTATTTGTTGTTTTATTTTTTGTATTTTTCATATTATTATTATTATTATTATTATTATTGGTATTTTTAGTGTGATTCATTATTTTTCTGGTCATTTTTTTATTTGGTTGCATAAATAATTTATATGAGTTTTAATATTTTTAATATTTCCTCCGGTTTTTATTATTATTATTATTACTATTATTATTATTATTATTGTTATAATAATAATAATAATAATAATAATTATTATTATTATTATTATTATTATATTTTTTATCATCATTATTATTATTATTATTATTATTGTTTTTATTTTCTTTCATATAACTGTTAGTACTATTATCCTCACATGTAATATATTCTCCTTTTTTTATTTTCTAGGCCTTGTTTCCACTATAATTGCTAATATTTCAACCCATCTGGATATTGTTTATGTATCTATTGTTCTTTGTCCTGGAGTTAGTTTGAGTCTTTTGTATTCGCTGTCTCCGTTATTGTTTTTTTTTTTAATTATTATTATTATTTTTTTAGGCTGTTCTTACTCTTCGTTACTCCCTTATTGTTTTTCGTGTTGCTGTTTATTCTGGTGTTGGTGGTGTGGTGTTTGTTGTTTGTATTGTTGTTGGTGTTGTTTATGTTGGTGTTTGTGTTGGTGCTGTTGTTCTCGTTGTTATTGCTGTTGTTTTAATGATGCTTCGTGTAATTCTCAACCCCCTTGCTACAAGTGGCTTCCCCTAACATGAATAAAACCATCTGAAGGTAGTAAATAAATGAATATATAAATAAATAAATGCATTTTTATATAGTTAACAGTGCACTTATTCCACAAGCACTCTCCATAAACTCCACATACACTCAAGTAACTCCACATGCTCGCCCCAGGTAACTCCACATGCACTCAGGTAACTCCACATCCACTCAGGTAACTTGATATTACTCCCCAGGTAACATTTAAATGAGAAGTTCATATGATATTAATTACGTGAAGAAATTATAAAATGACTATAATTTAAAGGTAATGATAAGTTGGGTGAAACAGAGTATGTGTGCAGACTTTGATGGCGGCTGAATGTATGTATGTATGTACGTATGTGTGTATGTATGTATGTGTTTATGTATGACCTGTTTCACTGGACACTTGAATTTCCACCTATCTATCTATCTGTCTATTGCCAGACGCCTCAATCCCGTTTGGGGTGGCCACAAACAAATCGCCTCCACCTGCTTTTGCTTTTCCCTGTTCCTCTCGCTGGATCCTGCTCACTCAGTATCTGTTAATGGGATATTCGGTTATGATGATGCTAGTGATAATAATAATAATAATGATGATGATAATGATCGGAAATATTCTACTGTAATAACCTTTTCTAAGAGAGTGCTTTCCCAGATTTAAAAATATATAAATAAAATTCTTTGTAACCCGTTTACGACAGGAGAACCCTTCCAAGCCTGTAAATAAGAAAACAAATTAATGAGATAAATAATATGTAGAAATTGTCATCGTAATCATAGGCGTTAAGTCTTTTCAGTCAGAGTATAATCACCGGAAAGTAGCACTACATTGAATGAGTGGATGGTGCTTGCCCTACTTACCAAAGGAGAAAGAAAAATTGAACAAGTATTAATTCCGTAATATAATAACGTTCTGGAATTAGGCAGTCACGTAGGCAGACAGTCGTAATGAAGATAATCAGGTAATGTCAGGTGTAATAATGTGATTGAAGGGGTAGTGTAATAGAGGGTGGAGTGAAGTAATGTAAGGTAATGAGGTACAGGTGTGCTGAGGGGTGAACGTGAGGTGTAATGACGGACAGGTAACAAGATCACCTCGACGGGGGCCTTGTATACTCGTGTTATTTGGGTAGCGAGTGATGCGGTGCTGATAAGATGCAGTTTGTGTGTTTTTGTGTTACGGTGTCGGCCATTTCACGGGTGCTGGAGAGAGACTGGTCAGTGTTGTGTTAAATGAGTGTTGTGTTGAATCAGTTAGTGTTAAATTTGTGTTGTGGTAGAGTCGTGAGTGTTGCCTAAATTTATTCAGTGTTGTGTTGCAGCAGTTAGATTTGCAGGCAGGTTGTGTTAATTTGCAGGTGGTGTGTTGTGTCGGTGTTAGATTTACTGGTGTGGTATTGAGGTGATTAGGGTATTATAGTGACCAATATAGGCTGGTGTCCTTGGTATGACCCGTGGTATTTCCGTGATTGTTGCTGCACTTGACCTCTCACCTCTCTCTCTACTCACTTACCTTCCTCTTTTTTTCTTTGTTACCCTACCCCCTCCATAACCCCCTTCTTCTTCCCCTCCATAACCCCCTTCTTCTTCCCCTCCATAACCCCCTTCTCCCTCCCCTCCATCCTCCCCTTCCATCCCTCCTCCCATTCCCCTTTGCTCCCCTTTCTTTTTTTCGTTTTTATCCTCACCCCTTCCTCTCTCGTTCCCTTCCTTCCTTCCTCTCGTCTCCCTCCCTACTCTCTGATTCCTCTCCTTCCCCTCTCCCTCCTTCTTCCCTCTCCTTTTCCCTCTTTATCTCCTCCTTTTCCTCTTCCCTCCTCACCCTTCTCCTTTCCTGTCCTGAAACTTACTCACTATACTAGGAGTGTTTATATTTATGTCTTAATGTTACACAGGTGTCATATTACTAATCCGAATTGTTACTAATTGCTCTCTCTTCCATCCAGGTGAGTGTTGTGACGTCACGGGTACACAGGTGATGATAGAGAGGCGCTGGACAGGTAAAGCGATTATTATTATTATTATTATTATTGTTGTTGTTGTTGATGTTGTTATTATTATTATTATTGTTGTTATTATTGTTATTATTATTTTTCATTGTCTGTCGTATCCTGTTTTTTGGTAGAAGTATGAGATAAAAGTATATTGCAGAGAGTGAGAGAGAGAGAGAGAGAGTGGAGCATAGGAAGGGAGCATGGGTGGGTGCGAGAGAGGCGTTTATACCGATTGGTGTACAAGAAGCGGTGAAAATGTGAAGGCATGAGGGAACGTGAGTGAAAGTGAGGAGCATTACTGTCACTCCACCAACCCTGCTATTATCACTACTACTACTGCCACTATAACTACTACTACTACTACTACTTTTACTCCCTATGCACCACTACAATTATTTATGTTATTTTCATCACTTCTTATCATCATAATTAGCATTATTTTTGACACTACCTCCACCACCACCACTTAATATCATCACACCTATGTCATCACCACCACAAGCACCTTCGCGTATCGTCATCACTTTCACCATCACCACTATCCCTGCTACATCATCACTGCCACTGCTACTGTCATTATCACCACTATCACTGCCACTCATACTCATCACTAATGCCACTGTCACCATGTCTTCACCACAACTATGCAGCTTTCACCACCACCAAGACCACCACAACCACCACCTCCACCACCACCACCACCAACCTGACCAATTCTCACCACTTATGTTTCAGTTCTTCAGCTTACCACAAGTTAGGCTGCCCACTTTCACTTAAAATGAGAGAGAGAGAGAGAGAGAGAGAGAGAGAGAGAGAGAGAGAGAGAGAGAGAGAGAGAGAGGAAGCTGGGCAGGAATGACTAAGTTGCACGTGAAACAAATGAATAATAGATAGATATATAGACAGCGATAGATATATAGCGATGGAGGGAGGCTGATAGATAGACATATAGATACACAGATGGTAGATAGATAGATAATTCACAGAGAAAATAAAGATACACAAAATCTAAAGGTTAAAGTGACAGAAAAAAAAAGAGAAATTAGTAACAAAAAAAAACAAGGATAGAAAGAAAAAAAAAAATGCTTTAAAAAAATAGATGTTCTGACCTTTTCAATACGTAATTGTGTATGTTTTGTGTGTGTCTGTATAAGTGTGTACATCCGTGTTCATAACGACGTGTGTGTGTGTGTGTGTGTGTGTGTGTGTGTGTGTGTGTGTGTGTGTGTGTGTGTGTCCATAATAGGTGTGTAGATGTGTGTGTACGTATATGTTTGTATGTGTTTGTGTGTACCTGTGAATCCTTTGTGTGTGTATGTGTGTGTGTTACCAGCACGTCCGAATTTCTCCATAAACTTGTGGTCACTCTGTGGAGAGAGAGAGAGAGAGAGAGAGAGAGAGAGAGAGAGAGAGAGAGAGAGAGAGAGAGAGAGAGAGAGAGAGAATATCAACAAATTCCCCCACTAACAAGATTCGCGTGTGTTGATCGTCTGGCACCAGCAGTATGACCACTAAAATGCTGGCTTTCTCGCATCCCCGTGGCCGTCCTCCTCAGTTTCACTCTAAGGTGTAAACCAGGGGAAAACGAGTGTGTGTGTGTGTGTGTGTCGGTGCGTTCCCAGGCTTGGGGGCGGTAATCAGGACGGACAGGTGTGTAAGAGGCAGGTGAGAAGAAATGAAGTAGAGAAGTTCATATATAATTGTCTCTCAGTAGCCACATCGATATACTGGTGTGTGTGTGTGTGTGTGTGTGTGTGTGTGTGTGTGTGTGTGAACGTACATAAATAGTATCGAGTCAGCAGCAACAAGACGCTAAGTGACGTAAAGAGTTAAAACCGTGACTGCCAGCGCGTTCGTAGGCTCAGGTGCGGTAATTAGGTCTGACAGGTGTGTGTGAGTGCCAGGCAGGTGAGACGGAAGTACAGGAAGTTCATCTATGTCCTCTTGCCATTAACCGAAAAAAAAAAAATACAAGACAGGTAATGGGTAAAAATCACTTTATTATTTTTTATAAGCCTGTGTTTGAATTTCCCCTCTTTGTAATCTCTCTTAAGACTATATTTACAGAATCTTGAGTCTTCCCTCTTTATATTTTCCTAAAGAACTTTGTCATTTCGTGCCCGACGTAAAGGGGAAGATTTACAGTTCAGAAGTGTCCGCTGCCATGAAGATTGTCGAATGATGAAGTGCTGTGTCAGAGAGAGAGAGAGAGAGAGAGAGAGTCTTGCAAGTGAGAAGGTGTTGGACAAGGTGTAAGGGGGAGGGAGGGAGGCGGGGGGGCCAGACCACCCTGTTTTCTGTCCCACAAAAGTGAAAACAGGAAGCCATCTGACCCACATCCCGCCATCTCTCTCTCTCTCTCTCTCTCTCTCTCTCTCTCTCTCTCTCTCTCTCTCTCTCTCGCACGAAAATCATCAAGAGAGTCAAAACCAAAATATTATAAATTCGAGATGCGTGGACATATTTGCTGTTGAAAGATTGGAGGTCGGAGGCAGAGGGAAAGCCAGACTGAGGTAGCACTGTTTCTAAGTTGTCCAGGTGTGTGTGCAGGAAGGCAGGGAATATTGATTGGCCCTTATATTGGAGAGAGCTGAATGGAAAAGGGGTGAGAGTGTGTGGATGGTATGGTGCTGCGTGCCCTCCGTTATGGTGATAGTATGTAACAAGAGAATCCAGTAGGGAGTGTTTGAGCTGGATAGGAGGGATGGAGAGGATTGAGACTGATTTCTATATCTTTCCCAACTTTAGGAAAAAATAAAGAAATCATGTTATATCCTCCTTATCCCTCCCATCCAACCTATCCGCGTGTCTGAATGGATCGGTCAGTGTAGGCAGTGTGTTTTAATATTTAACAACCAGGCTGTGACATGCGAAGTTTTCATTTTATTTCGAACAACATTATTCTTATTCAGCTCAGGGACACCAACCTCTCCCAAAAGGAAGAAAAAAACAAAAAGAAGAGAAACAGCGACATTAACTTAATAACCGATAATTTTTTATTTTTTATACTGTACGTAATACTGAACTGTTTAATTTACCTGAGATAAGCCCACACCTGCTAAATGGTATGTGTCTGTGTATGTATGAATTAATGTATGTATGAATTTATGCATGTACCGGTATATGTGATTCATGTTTATATCCAGGTTATTCGCTATGTATGATTCTTTTATACCCAACACACTCCCCTGTATGAATTCTCCATACTTGCACAGGTGAAATTAATTGATCTAGTCCATGTGTAACCCACCTCACGCCTCCTCCTAGACCCACCTGTCCGCCTAAATCAGTGATCCGTGTACACGTGGAGAGCTGCGGACGGACTGGAATGACGGATGAGGCGTATATCCGGTCATGTGAGCACTCGTCCACACGCATTCAGTTTCGTCCGCTCTCGTCCGTTTTCGTCTGTACACATCTGGCCTCATTCACGCTCATTCCTACTCATATGGGTTCATTTATACTCATCCATTCACTTCCATTGTCATCCATACTCATCCGGCCTCATTCTTTCTTTCCTGGTCTCACCCACACTCACCTCTCCTCATCCGCACTCATCTAGTTTCATCCTTATTCATCCGGTTTCATCCACACTCATCCTGCTATACCTAGCCTTACTTCCGGAAGGAGTGACTGAACCGGTTTGGGACCTGTTGGGCTATATTTGGGTGGGTAGGCTCTCGGTTCTGTCTGTCGTAATTTGACTTTCTCCAATTCTGTCTGTAGTCTGTCTGTCAACCCATCCTTCTGTCATTTCTCTCTGTGTGTGTATTTATGTGTATGCATGTGTATGTATGTATGTAAGTGTGTATTTGATTCAGTGCATATGTTTGTCTCATACAGTATCTTAAATCCATCTGTCCCTTCCACTCTACCCTATTCCCCCCAACACACACACACACACACACACACACACACACACACACACACACACACACACACACACACACACACACACACACACACACACACACATTCCTGCACTTGGGCTCTAATACGCGAGATACACGATTCTGTTGTCGCCCTTCCTATGTTCTTGCTCGTGTTCTTCTTGTTCTTGTTATCGTTATTCATCAGTCATTCACTCCTGAAAAACTAGCACACCCTCATTCCACCCCAACCCCCATCTCTCCCCAACACACTCACCTTGTACGAGAAACATTGACACATTCCCACACACATTTTCCTTTGTATATTTGTCCCATACATCGCTTACAGAATGTGTGTGTGTGTGTGTGTGTGTGTGTGTGTGTGTGTGTGTGTGTGTGTGTGTGTTTGTCACCAATTCAGCTCATTGACATCTTTCTAGGTTCTATTTCCTTGCTCCCACCAGACGATTTTCTTCCCTGTAGGGTAGGCGTTTGGAGGTGGATGAGGGAGATAAAGCCTTTAGTAACTCCTTCAGGGGGAGAGGGATTTCTTAAGATGAAGAAATCGTCTGAAGGTAGAGAGAAGGAAATGCAGTGAGGCTTCGTAGTAACCAAAGTGAAATAAGACGGCAGCATAGTGAAGAGATTAGTGAAACGTTTCCTCTCTCTCTCTCTCTCTTACACACACACACACACACACACACACACACACACACACACACACACACACACACACACACACACACACACACACACACACACACACACACACACACATTTAACCCCACACTCACCCCAACATGTCCTACCCCAAAATATTCCCAGAAAGTCACCATATATTTTTTTCCTTTGACCAAAATTGATGTGATGTTTCTCTGACAAATTTTCTCCGGCGTATAGGACCCCATCGCAAAAAAAAAAAAAAAAAAAAAAAAAATTACCCAGCAGAACTAGCCTACCACAGCCACGCCTAGGTCAGTAACATCTAAGAATAGCTAACACCACTGAAAGTAACTTGGCTTTCTCCTACGTGGTTGTGTCTGGCAGTCTGATAATAGCATCAAAGAATAGCCCGTTGCTAGAGTTTCGTCTGTATGCTAGGAATGAGAGAGTCCTGGTGTTAGAAAGCATGTGGAAGAGTCATCATCATCATCACCATCATTATTCTTACCACCACCATTACCCCCACCACCACCACCATCATCATCATCATCATCATCATCATCATCATCATCATTCTTACCACCACCATTACCCCCACCACCATCACCATCATCATCATCATCATCATCATCATCATCATCATCATCATCATCATCATCATCATCATCATTCTTACCACCACCATTACCCCCACCACCACCACCATCATCATCATCATCATCATCATCATCATCATCATCATTCTTACCACCACCATTACCCCCACCACCACCACCACCACCATCATCATCATCATCATCATCATCATCATCATCATCACTACCACCATTCTTTCCACCACCACCACCATCATGATCACCATCATTGTCATCATCACCACCACCACCCCTACCACTACCATCACCATCATCACCACCACCACCATCATCATCGATCATCATTCATCATCATCATCATCATGAAGAATTTACCCACATAGGTCAGAGGTCAAGGTCAGAAAATCAGGATCTACCGAAAAAAAGGTCAGGAGAAGAATGTATGGCTGAAATAAAAGGCGTTCACGAGTCTGTCTTAGAGAGGATCGGATTCCCAGCTATAAAGGATCGAATCGTGTCACCCAAGGCCAGGTCTAATGCTTCCTGATACCTTATACTCTCTCTCTCTCTCTCTCTCTCTCAGCATCTGTCTACCTGCCTGGCAACCCACATTCCAATACCTACCTGCCTTCGTACCTTCCTATTTAACTGTCTGTCTATCTGTCTGTTAGTTCCTCCTTCAATCCAGTTTCGTCTTCCTCTAATTTTGTGCGGACGTAAAGTAATACTGTAAGAGAAGCATACCTTTCGCCATGTCAGTTCGATTCCCTCTTTAGAATTCCAGAGAGGTGCCACAGGGGTCCTGGTCTGGTCACCTTCTCCTAATTGTACTGGATTACGGTAACCTAGCAACGGGTCCCTCCATTAAAAGGGGAAGTGAGGGGAATTTGGCTCCATTAATTTCACCTCCCCTCTAGGAAGGTGATGCGGTAATATCAACGCTTTACCTGTCTAAATAGAAATGGAAGTGGGTGAAAAGGTGAATGAGGCAGGTATGGGGATTAATGATTCTGCTTCCTATCCCTTCAGCACAACAATTTGGAACTTTAGGTTATAACTGCATGAAAACCAGCTACCCCCTCCCCACTCCCCCCTCACGCCTTTCCCTCCCCTGTCACGCCTCCCCCTCGCCCCTCACGCCTGCACAACACCTCATCCCCCTCCAGCATATCACGTACTGCAAAGTAGCCCCTTTCTCTCTCCCCTCCCGTTTGTCCCATGTCTTTCTGTTCTCTTCCTCCTTTCCAATCCTCGTCTTACCCCTTTCCCAATCCCTTCTATTGCCAACCCCTATCTATCCTCTTCCCTTCCCTACCCCCCTTCTCTTCCCTCTTACCTTCCTCTTTTCATCCTTTCATTTCCTCCTTTCCCTATTCCCTATCCCCCTATTTCCCCCCTGCCTGTTACCCTCCCCCAACTTCCTTCCAACACATCACGTACAACAAAGCACCCCCTTCCCTTCCCCATCCCTTACCTCAACCACCCACCTTCCCCCTCCCCATCCCCCTCGAGAAGGTTGTACGTGAGGTGAACCTGTATCATTTAATGTCGAGGAGAACTAAGCGATTCTTCATTCCCTAAGGTGTGTGTGTGTGTGTGTGTGTGTGTGTGTGTGTGTGTGTGTGTGTGTGAAAATTTATTGGATTGTGTGGGTTTATGTAAGAATGATGTATGTGTGGATATGTGTGTGTGTACGAGAGCGAGAATAGAAACGTGTATAAATGTTCACATGTCTGTATACAGGTAGAGGGGCCTGAGTGTAGGATAGACTGGGAAGACACATCAGCCTTGTGGTCCACGAAATTGTCAACACCAATTTTTTTTTACCCATTTAAAAATATCTTTCATCTTGAAGGTGAGGCGCGGGAAGGTGGTAGGGGTCATGCCGGCTGTCTCCTTCGTCAGAGTTGTTAGTGGGAATCCGGGAGGGGAGCTGAAAAAAGGCTAAAAAATGTCGTAGGAGTGGATGATGAGGCATTGGAGGGGTCTAGTGAGGGAGAGAAAGAGGAGTTGAAGAAGGGGCATAGGACAAGCCAGTAAGAATTAGTTGATACTGAAAAAAGAGTTAGAAATGTAAGAGTGGATCATTAGGCAGTGGAGTGATTTGGAGGGAAAGTTAAAGAGGAGTTGAAAAAGGAGCATAGGGCAGCCCAATTAGAGTTAGGTGATGCTGGAGAAGGGCATTGAGACGTGCTTGCGTTGAAGATATGGAGGCTGTCATTACCAAGGCATTGAAAGTGCAGTACAATCAGGTGCGATGTTACCTGTAATTGCCTGTCATTTTAAGTCTTTGCCTCTCTTTAATATCTCTCGATTTTTAGCCCATCGGTAACACATCTCCCAAGTTCAGTCACTAACTTTCTTTTTATACTAGGTTTAATTGATGTGTCTTTTGTTATCCCTCAAGTCAGTCCATTCATGTCTGTTTATATGGGTACTTCTGTCAGCCAGTTTATTATTGTCTGTGTTTATCCATCCTCTCTCTGTGTATCGATCCATCTATCCATCTGTCTGTCTGTATCTATCTGTCTATCTGTCCATCTATGTCTGTCTGTCTATCTGTCTGTCTACCTGTCCATCTATCTATCCTTCTATCCGTCTGTCTTTATCTACTTATCTATATATCTGTAAAATATAAACATATATATATATATATATATATATATATATATATATATAGATAGATATAGATGTACGAGGATGGACAGTATATCAGTAAATCTGTGTATCTGATCTTTATAATTATCCGCATGTGCAGTACAGTAAATCATCATATTGTATCTGTGTTTATCTTTATATCTACCGTGCAGTATGTCCATCCATCAGTCCATCCGTCCCTTAGCAGTATCCCCTTCCCCCTCCCTCCCTCCCTCCCCCATCTCACCTTTCCCATCGATTTCTGGCGGTGAAAACAGGAAGCCCGGCCCTGTCTCCGCAACCCAACCCTGACATAAGCCAAGACCACCTCTGTGCAACCCTGATTTAGCCCAGAAATTAGGTACAGGTCGTGTTATGGGAGTTTTTTTTTTTTTTTTTCTCTCTCTAATAGGCATCTAACTTCCTTGATCTTCTCTTTTCTTCGTCTTCCTCCTCCTCCTCCTCCTCCTCCTCCTCCTCCTCCTCCTCCTCCTCCTCAAGAAAAGTAATAATCCTGTATTTTTTTTCCTCCACAAAAATTTAACATGAAGATTCTGTGCTCATGTTACTGTTAGGGCCTTGACGAGAAGCCTTCATGATTGTGCAGTCCTGTGTTTGTTTGTGTGTGAGTTTGTTGCTTAGAGAGAGAGAGTAGGCAGCCATTATCCCCATCCACCCTTCTGTTTCATTTCTTCCACATATACGGTACAGCCCTTCTGTTACCTTCCAACCCTCTCCTCCTCTTCTCCCCCTTCCCTCTTCCTCTCCAACGCCCCTCCCTTCTGCTCCCTCCCCTCCTTATATAGCAGCCCCCTCTTGTAGCCTTAGCTGGGGGGGGGGAGGGGTAGGTATAGTGAGCATCCCCAACTAACCAGTCTGGGAGAAAGTTTACCCCGGGGGATATTTGGTGGTTCCGACGCTCTCACCCATCACCCCCCTCCCCACGCTAGCCCCCTCCTCCCCTACCCTCCACTACCCTCCTCTCCTCCTGCTCCTCTTCTCCCCTATCCTCTGCTACCCTCCTCCTGTCCTCCCCTATCCCTCTCCTTTCTTAACCCCTTTTCCTGTTGATTATTTTCTCTCCCTTCTAAACATTTTCATCTTCCCTTTTTGTCTCCTCATTAGCCCTTTCCTCCCCCCTCTAAATCTCTCTCTTCTTCCATCGTTAACCCATGTCTCTCCCCCCTAAGCATTTTCCCTTTCCTCCCTGAAATTCTTCCCTCTCCTTCCATAACCCTTTGCCCTTCCTCTTTCTCTCCAGCCATTCGTTGTCTTTGTCTCCTCTTCTCCCTTAGCACTTGTGTCTCTCCTGTCCATAACAATTTTCTATCTCCCTTCTTGACTATTTTCTCTCCTCACCTCTTATATCTCCCTCCCTCTAACACATTTATCCCTCCCTCCCTCTCTCCCTCGCTTCGCACTCTCTCCCCCTTCCTCATCCTTTTTCCCTCCGGCTCTCACCTTCCTTTCTCCTCCCCTCCCCTCCTTTCACCTACCTCTTTCCAACTCTCACTTTCTCTTCTTCTGTTCCCTCTCGTATAACTCTCATTCCTTCTTCACTGCATTTTCACTCCCCCTCGTTCACCCCCTGATTTTTTCCTCCTCCCCCAAGCTTTTCCCCAAACAATCTTTTAGTCATTATCCTTATCATTACTTATCGCCCATTATGGCATTCCCTCCTTTATCATCGCTATTACCATATTCCCTTATCATGCAGCAGGCCAGTTTTCCCCATTGTCTTGCTTCTTATCACTCCTTATCATCACCATCCCATTCTTCTGTTGACTCGAGCCTGTGGTTATCATGCTGGTGTGTGGCTTATATATCTGATTGCCTTTTTATTCTTAGTTTTATGCACGGGAAGTCTAGGAAGATACTTTACATTCATCTTCTTCGCCTGGTTATAAAAGGAGGAGGAGAAGGAGGAGGAGGAGGAGGAGGAGGAAGAAGAAGAAGAAGAAATCAGGGAGTGAGGGAGGGGAGGTGAAAATGCAAGGAAGGAGAAGAGAAAAGAGAAGGGAAGAGAAAGAGGGTGCGGGAGGTCATTTATATTTAACTAATGATAATCTTGCGTCTACTAAACAATTTTAGTTAACTTAGGGAGCATCCAAGAGGAGAAGGGCCACTGAAGGCTTTAATCTCTCATATTTGGAACAGCTTCTACTGACTGCATAAGTTTGTCTACAGCCAGCGAGAATACAGTGAAAAATTGTTAGTTTATGTATATGCGCAAAGTTACTGTACGTAGGTCGTAAAAAAAAAGCTTACAAAAATATTCAGTGGACAGACATATAGATGGCCATAAAATAGCTAATTTTCATAACGTTAACTTGTAAGCTCACAGGAGTAGGTCATAAAAAGGCAGTAATAACAGATAGCCACGTAAAGCTGTCAAATAATAGTCAGGTTTACATATTGACAGTATTACTAAGCCGCCTTAAACAGGATACGCGCTAAAGTATATTGTACGATGTAAAAATGGTTAAAAAAAAATGAAATTTATATAGTTTTATGTATGCGTTTGGCGAGAACTGGTAGATCAGCATCCTAATAGTTGCCAAGAACCGTATTGGCGAATTTTTCTTTTTTCCTGTTTTTATTTTTACTTTTTTGCTTAACCAATCCGGGGACTTGTTTTATTGCTTTAATTCCCTCCACCTACTGACAGTTTTATCCAGCTTTGGGGAGGTCTCGTACAGTGAAGGGGTAACTAAGGCCATAAAAAATTATCTTGCCCCTCCAGTTCCAAACGTCTCTCCAACGCTTTAAAAAAAATCGTGTGAATTGACTGGGATACCGAAAGCTGTAAATCTGTAACCTCTCCATTGGGAAGTCCATCGAGTGCTGAATAAAATTGTCTAGGATAAAAGAGTAAGTGAGGACTGGGACCATCTCTAACCCCTGTAGTTCGACAAGCCTCTCTAAAGCTGAATGATAATGTGTGTGGAGAAAGGAAATAAATAAATAAATAAGAATAAAAATACGTCATCGAATTGAATTATGCTCCTATAACCCACCTCTAGCCGGAGAAAATCGTCTTGGGGAACCTGGAAGATGGTACGGTTGTGAATATTAAGATGCTTGGTGAATATGGGAGAGCGGGCCGTTAAGGAGGAGGAGTAACGGTACGAGTAGCGGGACACAACGGTACACTACTTTCACCATCACTACACCATTCAGTACCTGCCTTGCCACGGTACTTCACCCTCCTCATGACTGCTTCTTAGTGACATGGTAATAACCCTCTCATTACGGTAACGTCAACTTTATTATCATGGTTTCCGATTATAT
>NC_136978.1:2400000-2505000 GCF_032717465.1 Coenobita brevimanus
ATATGGAAAAAAAAAAAAACTGGAGTCGGGGCCTACTAACGAGAACAAACTGGAATAAGTGTGGAAAGACTGGAATGCAGACGAAAAACTAGAAAATTCCAGCCCACATCGCCCGCGGCCCACCACACCTTCCAGATGCTGCGTGGTGGCCTGAATTCCCGGACCTTAGGGGCTACGGGAGCATGTGTTGTTAGGAGGAATATCGGCCTTACTGCTGCCTGCCCTAAGAGAAAGCCATTGAAACAGGCTAGAGAAAGAGGGAAGAATACGAAGAAGAGGAGGAAAGGGATGGAAGGAAAAGAAGAGGAGGAGAAGGAAAGAAAAAGGAGAGGAGGAGGAAAAAGAAGAGGGAGAGGAGGAGGAAGAAAAAGGAGAGGAGGAGGAAGAAGAAGAAGAGGGAGAGGAGAAGGAAGAAGAAGAAGAAGAGGGAGAGGAGAAGGAAGAAGAAGAAGAAGAGGGAGAGGAGGAGGAGGAAGGGCGTAGGCAGTATGATTTTGGGAGGAAGACGTTAGGAGGAAAGGAAAATTCTCTCTCTCTCTCTCTCTCTCTCTCTCTCTCTCTCTCTCTCTCTCTCTCTCTCTCTCTCGAGTAAATGAACGTCGTATCTTAACTTCTTATTTGTTACAGTATTTTCCCAGCTAAATAAAGGCGTGTGAAAGAGGCAGAAAGGCATCATATCATACTCTTCTTACTCTAACTTGGCCTAAACTTGCCATCTCTCCATCCTCAGTGCTGATTTACAACGATAGATCACTAAAATACGATGCTAGTCACGAAGAAGTGCTATGAAGAGGACAGAGAGCCTCGGTCAGCACTAGAATACGATGCTGGTCACGAAGAAGTGCTGTGAAAAGGACGTAGATTTGTGGTGCTTTTTCTGGTGCTGAGCTACGTGAAATAAGCTGCAACAGGAAAAAAATCTGGGCCAAGTTAAGATGAAAGGACCATAGTCAAACATTTAATATTATCACCCGTTGGACCCCTTGTTGTGATGGCCGTGGGTTCGATTCTGGTCCGGCAACATAACGGAAGCGACCTCAATGATTCCGATGGCTTGTACGGTAGAGCAGAGGTCAGTTGTCCACCCAGACCCATCCAAGGCCGAATCAACGGGGCTGGTCTGACGGGAACGGATGGAGACCTGATATTTGTGGTCTAAACTGTTCATTGCTGTTGTAGTGGGAGTGAAAAACTAATCAATAATAATAATCATCATCATTATCATCATCATCATACCAGGAATGAAAAATGATTCAGTAATAATAACAGTAACAATCATCATCATCATCATCATCATTATTAGTTATTATTATTATTATTATTATTATTATTATTATTATCAGTCGTAGAAAGACAGTATAGAGTATCCCACCGGCCTTGCATCTCCCCATTACCGGACATCCCATATCACGATACTCGCTAATTCGTGCATCAAGCCTAGTATCGATCGTGACCCCCCCCCCCGCCACCACAGTACCCCCTCAACCTCTGCACGACGAGGACGAAGGTGTTTATTTATTTATTTATTTATTCATTTACTTTTGCTGTTAGACTTTGATCTCCCCCCCCCCAACTGAAAGCGAGCATGATATTCAGGCGTTACCCATAGTTGTGAAAGATATCATTTCTCTCTCTCTCTCTCTAATAGTTCGTGGGGAAACGGTAGATGGCGGGCATGTCATTAACCTCGTTTCTCCCTTTCGTCTACCTCGTTACTGTATCTCGCCCCGCTTGTGTTTTGAGAGATTGGATGCTGGTAGAAATTGGCGTCACGGTAGAAATTCGCGTCCCGGAAGAAATTCGCGTTGCGGTAGAAGTTCGCGTGCGTCCATCCTAGGAGCCTCATAGAAAATGGTTTGCGTCATAAAAACTGGTTCGAGGGGTGAGTGTTATAAATAGATTGGTTTCATCGCTTTCTACTTCGTGTGTGTGTGTGTGTGTGTGTGTGTGTGTGTGTGTGTGTGTGTGTGTGTGTGTGTGTGTGTGTGTGTTATACCCTTTGATGCTGTAGTTTTATGTCAGTTTTTCCCCATTACATTAGCTGTGTGTATGTGTGTGTGTGTTTTAGTTTCATTTTTCATACCTCTTCGAGCTGTCGTTTTAGCAGTCATTTTTTCCCGTGTCTCATATACAGGATTTTTTTTTAGTTTGGAGAAGAAAATTGCATCTTGTCTAAACACCATATGGATTTCTAGACAATATTTTTTAGTAAGTTTTCTAAGCAGAGGCCTCTAACAAGCCTTCCTTCCTCTTCCATCCCTCGAAAAATTTCCTCATGAGATCCAGAAAAACTTGAGGAAATAGAAACCAGATACTCAGGTTATTTCAGAGCCTTAAGCAAGAATAGAAAGTGTAATTATAGCACGTTTGTCCGAATATCCATTTTTTTGCGTATACCTCCAAGTCCTACTGTGCTGTATACAAAAAAAGAAAAAGAAAGAAGAAGTTTACATTGGGAGAAAAGGTTGAAAAGACATGAATCCAGTTTTAATAAGATCTCGCTTTTCAAACTTGAGATCAGATCAAGGAACCACTGCACTACTTCTTTTTTCCTTTTTCCCCCTTACCTTCAAATGTAGAGTGCTCTTCAAGCCATATATATATATCATAGAACAGGAAATATTTGTGTTGAGAGCTGTGTAATGTGTGTGTCTAGCAAGATAAATAGGTAGGTAAATAGATGGGTTTATAGGAAGATGTGTTTAAATAGATCGAAGTATACAGACCAATAAAGATAGACTAGATTTGAAATATAGAAACCAGTCAGAAAGCTAAAAAGAAAAAAAAAAAAATCTGTACTCTCTCTGCCCAGAAATTGGAGAGACACGCAGCCTGGCCTAAGTGATGGCTGTCTTCCAGTATGTAACCTTCCAGCCTCGCCCAGATCCAGGAAACTGGGTAAAACAGACTGACGGATCGACTGCTGAGGGAGGCGATCTGGTTTTTGTGGGGCGAGGCGGACGTGAGGTGGAAAGTTGGGGCAGAGGGGTGGTTAAATAGATAGATAGATAGTTAGGTAGATAGATAGATAGATAGATAGATGGAGAGAGAGAGAGAGAGAGAGAGGCCAGCTGTCATCAGGTAGGCTACTTGAGGTTGATGGCAGTGTGAGTAAAAGTGTGTTATTGGCATTTTTCTCTTTGTGTGTGTGTGTGTGTGTGTGTGTGTGTGTGTGTGTGTGTGTGTGTGTGTGTGTGTGTGTGTGTGTGTGTGTGTGTGTGTGTGTGTGTGTGTTTGTGTCTTACAGCTCCAGTAACCTTTTCTTTGTCTCTGTGGGCCTGTAACCGAATACTTACTTGGTCCCCCTCGGTCTTGTAGCAGAATGTTGAGAAGATGTTTTATTTCTTGTTTTAATTGTTTAGTGTGTGGTGATGATACGAGCCATGAAGTATTACAGAAAGTGTGAGTGATGATAATGAATGACTGATAATGATAATGAAGATAATGAGTAATATAAAGATGTTACAGTGATAAAAAAAAATAAATGATGGTGATGATGATGATGATGATGATTGAGAGAAATGACTTGATGATTAGTAAGATAAGAGTGACGATAAAAAAGTGTGATGAGTGACAGAATAAGAGTGATGACTGATAATACTCCTAGCTAACGGTATGTGAGAGATGAGTGTGTGAGAGAGAGTGGGTGAGTGAGGGGTGGGCGTGAGGCTGGTTGTGGGCGGGCTGGTTGTGTGAAGGACGCCCACATTCTCTCTCTCTCTCTCTCTCTCTCTCTCTCTATCTCTCTCTCTCTCTCTCTCACACACACACACACACACACACACACACACACACACACACACACACACACACACACACACACACACACACACACACACTGTTGTTTCCTTTTTCCTGTGCATGCAAGTTTTTTTTTTTTTTTTACTCCTCCTTCCCCTGCCTTTCTTTGTCTCCTTCCTTCCTTCCTTCCTAATCCCTCCCTCCTCTTCGTCAGTCTTTTCCCTATCTCTCTCCCACCCCATCCTTCCCATCGTATCCCTCCTTCCCCTGCCCCCCTTCCCTTCCTCCCCCCTTCCCCCCATCTCGTAGAGGTGAACAGGAAGTGTAAGGAAGTATCGTGTGTATCGTAATTACTCCTTTGTACTGTCTTTTATCTCTCTGGAAATTGATACTTCTCCATTGAACACTTCTCCGCAGAAATTGTTAACTGTGTGTGTGTGTGTGTGTGTGTGTGTGTGTGTGTGTGTGTGTGTGTGTGTGTGTGTGTGTGTATGTGTGTATTGAGAGCGTCATTCTTTGGTGTGTTCTGTGTGTGTGTGTGTGTGTGTGTGTGTGTTTTTTTTTTTATGTAGAGTTGAGGGGTTGGTTGGTCAGTGTGTGTTGTTTGAAATGTGTGGATGGAGATGATGGTCATGATTATCCATCCAGTCAGCCATCCAGCCATCATTCTTTCCTTCCCCCCGCCCTCCTTCCCTCTCTTCCTCCCTCCCTCCCTCCCTCCCTCCCTCCCTTCCTCCCTTCCTACTTTCCTTCGTTCCTTCCTTCCTTCCTTCGTTCCTTCTGTCTCTTCTTTTTCTTTTCAAGCATCTTTTCGTCACCCATTCTTCCTCGTTTTGCTTATTATTGTCCTTCTTTCTTCCATGTTTCGTGTTATTTATTTGAAGTTTCCCATTTGTTTCGTTCTTATTCCAGACTTCGCCCTTCGTGCATACACCGTTTTGTTGCAGTCCTTCCCTTCCTTCCATTCTGTTCCTCTAGTTCTTTCCCGTATCATTTTGTTATGAGTGTACCTTATATCTGCTGTTTTAACGCAAATGTTCTCATCTCGCCTTTCGTTCTGTGTCTGTCTCTGTAACTTTTCTTTGTCTCTGCATTCTCTCTCTCTCTCTCTCTCTCTCTCTCTCTCTCTCTCTCTCTCTCTCTCCATCCTATTTCCGTGTCCCTGTCCCACTTTTCTGTCTCTCCTTTCCCTATGTCTCTGTCTTCTCTCTGTGTGTTTCTTCTTTCTCTCTGTCTGTCTCCTTTCTCTCTCTGTCTCCCCTCTTTATGTCTGTCTTCTTTCTCAGTCTCTCTCTCTCTCTCTCTCTCTCTCTCTCTCTCTCTCTCTCTCTCTCTCTCTCATTTTTCTGTTTTAGTTATTACCGTATCCCTTCCTCATTAACGTTTTGAACTCTCCATCATTAGTTACTGAATTTATTGTGTACTTTTATTTACGCGAGACTTTAATCATCCAAATTACAAATGCAACTTTTTTATCACGTTTATTTTCCGTCCTGAATCTGCCCATTTTCTTATTAATTTTATGACTCTAGTTTGCTATTGAATTACACTTTTCTATTTTTATTTTCCGGGGGCCTATAACGTGGGAATTATACATATTATTTTACTCTTAACAAAGGTATTACATTCGTAGATGCGAGTACATTTATTTATTTATTTATTTGTTTGTTTATTTATTTATTTATTTGTTTGCCCACAGGATGTCCGGACGGCTGGTGGGTGTGTGATGACCTCTCGGCGTGTGTGGCCCCGGAGCTGCTGCAGGATGGGGTGCCCGACTGCTACGATGAGTCAGACGAAGGTGTGTGTGTGTGTGTGTGTGTGTGTGTGTGTGTGTGTGTGTGTGTGTGTGTGTGTGTGTGTGTGGCTGATTTACCATCGGTGTTGATTTAGTGCTCTGAGGGTGATAAATGTGGTGTTTTTTTGTTCCTTGTGTGTCGTGGTGTGCTGATGCTTGGTGTTCTGTGTACTGTAGCTTGTAATGTTTTGATAGTGCCGTTATATATATTACCTATACTCCTTTCATCTTTACTTGGTCTAAAATATCCATCTCTCTATTTCGAATTCCAAGTTGTAACAATACAGGGTGAGGCAAAAGTCTCCGTGCAAACATACAAGCATTTTCTTTACAACTCCAGCTAATCAGTATTATTAACAAAGTGTTCAAATTCGCTGTGGAGTTCGCAAAATGTGTTCGATATGATTGCCTCCGAGGTCATAACACATCGAAACTCTCTCTCCAATTGCATACAACATCGCGCAACACAGCCAATATATTTGTATGGAGACTTTTGCCTCACCCTTTAGATTAACACCGAAAAGTGCCATAAAAAGGATGTTTAGCCGTATTATTGCGTATTTTTTTTTCGCACAGAACTACTGCGAAATAAGCTTCAAAATGACAAAAATCTGGGCCAAGTGGAGGTGAAAAGAGTAGGGTGAACGGGCGCCCTACCAGCGACCCGAGTAGCTACAGGCATCATCTGTCCGATTCCTCTCTGTTATTGAGTCTGCAACATTATACAGTATGCTCGTTTATTCAGACATTTCCTTTTCACATGTAATAATTGTTAATGCTAGAAAATACGCCTTGTTATTCCCGGCTTACGAGAGTTTTCCATGTCCTGAGTAATCTTAATATCATGCTTGGTACTATGAGGCATTTATGTTAAGCTTCGTAGTAGTATGCTGTCTTGGGCTCCTTGGTCTGTATCCTCAGCCCCGTTGTTGGGGAATTGATGCTGATGATTTGAGTTTTTTTCGAGTCATTCGCGTTGTCTCACTAATGTTGACTTTATTGATGATACACCGAAACTGCTGTGACCCCTTGCAAGCTTTTTTCAGCTCATGTACCGCAAGCAGTATAATCTGAGCATTTTTCCCGTAAACTTTAACATTTGGATGTCCCAGTATACTGAAATATAATGTATCCGAGCAACATCAACTCTGTCTCCATAGTCCATTACTTGTGTTACATTATTATCCTCACATTGTCATGAATAACTAGTGTGCAGTATTCTTTAATCATATCATGCTTCGTCATACATGCACTAAATTTCTTGCTGTTTCGTTTCTGTCATTTCAGTCTCGATAATACATTCAGTGTAGTGAAGGATTTTATTTTGAATCTCGCTAGTCGATTTTATACTCCTGAGGGAAACGTTAAGTACTGCCAGAGTCAATATTCCCATGTATGTGCCCTCCCTCACCCCCAGTCAGACCCCAGTGACCCTCCTCTTCCTCCTGCTCAGTGTCCACGTTGCTATTCTTGACCTAGACCGCCATGCACTTCCTTACCCCTGACCCAAGCACCCCTGTCATGCACCCTCACCCCTCCATAACCTCCCACCCCTTAGTCTACTCGGTCATGCACCCTCGATCAACCTACTCCCCTACCCCTCACCCACCACCCCTGACCCTCCACCCCTTATCCTCGGCCGTCACATACCCCCAACCCCTGACCTGCCACCCTCACCTTCCTTGAACTTGATCTTCCCCACACGAATTCCCCCTTGCCTGCCCCCCGACGACACTCCCTTGAACTGCAGTGTCTTAGGGCTTTTCTTGTGCTGGGTCTCGACTTGCCTTGCCCAAGCCTGTTCCCCTGTACGTTCGTCTCCCTGAACCTGACCCTCTCTTTCCCTTGCTTTCTGAAATTTACACGAATCATAACTTGTTCTGTCAGTCTGATTTTTTCTCCTCTCAGTGTTCTGCCGTACTGTTTCTCCCGCTCCTTACCTTGCTCGATTCGGTCATGTAGTTCCTTCCCCTTCCGTACTCTTCGGTTTTAATTTCCCTGCCCTGCTCTTAATCTTGGTCCTGTGTCATACCAAAGTCTTTCAGGCCCTGTACTGCCCTGTCTTTCCCCTACATATGACCTGTTCCTCTTTTAATTATTCTCTGTCCTGCCCTGACCTACTTTGCCTTGCCCTGCATTGTCTTCCCTCTGTCTGACCATGTCCTGCCCATCTTTATCACTCCCTTTTCTGCCTTATCATGCCCCGCTCTGCTCTGCCTTTGTTTTTTGCCCTACCTTGTCCTGGTTAGCTGTGTCCTTACCCTGTCCTTCTGTGAACCCTTTCGTCTGCCTTCCACCTTCTTCCTAACCCCTCTGACCTCTCTGTGTCCTAACCTCCCATGAACCCTCCCTGCCTCATCTTACGTGCCCTTCGGTGACCTGCCGTGTGCCCCCATGACTCCTCCTATCCTGCCCTCCCATGAACTCTCCCGTTGCCTTGCCCCGCCCCCCTCCCATCACGCCCCAGTGACAGGAAAGGAAAGATAGAATGAGAGCATAAGTGTATCTGTTACGTCTGTCTTCCTGATCCCCTATCCCCTACCCTCTCATGATCCCTAACCCTTCATTTCCATAAACCCCCATGCCTTACCCTTCCATGATCTCCTTTCCCTGCTCTACTTTCCTTACTCCCTCCTTGCTTATCCTTCCCTGCCCCCCTCCCTCTAACGTGCTGTGTGCCCCCTTGCAGTGTGCGATGAGTGGCAGCACGAGTGTCTGTGTGGCTTCCCTCGCTGCATCGATATCTCGCTGGTCGGGGACGGACGGCTGGATTGTGTGGAGGGTTCCGATGAGAGTGAGTATCCACACCACATCTTTACATATGCTTGTGTTTAGTTTCATCCTTCACGCCTGTACTTTATCTTTACTATGCCTGTACCTTAGTTTGTCTTTGTATCTCACGTTTATAACATTTGCACAACTACCACACCTGAAACACACTACTTAGTTACATCCTTCATGCCTGTACCACAACTTTACCATACACGTCCCATAGTTTGTAATTTTATCAATTCTCTATCACACGACAACTCCTGTACTACATAACTCCTCACCTGTATCAAACCTTTATTGTACTTACCTGTTTTTTTTTTTTTTTTTTTTTTTTTTTTTTTTTTTTTTTTTTAATGAACTGTGATGTATATTTGCTTTTGAGTGTATAATCTGTGTATAATTTGTCATGTACTAATGCGTTTTGATGTCCCTTCAGTCTCCATCGACAAGAGCTCCTACATCTGTCCCTCTGAGTTCAGTGAGCAGCAGGACCTTAGGCGACGCAGGAGGAGTGCACAAGGTGAGGCGTCTTCCTGCATACCTGGCTGTCTCTTCATAATATCTGTCCTTAATTAGCTCTTCTGTGCCCCGAATTAATTCTTACATTTCTAGCTCTGATGTATCCCTACTTAGCTCTCCCCTTCCTAGCTCTTACCTTCTCTAATTAGCTCTTATCTCTAGCTCTTACCTGTCCGTAATTAACTCTTGCCCTCCTACCTCTTTCTGGCCCCTAGTCAGATTAACTTTCTAGCTCTTACGTGTCTCTGCTTTGCTTTACCTATCTCTGGCTTGCTTTTACTTGTCCCTAGATCTTTCGTGTCCCTGCTTTGCCCTTACAATCTCTAATTATCTCTTGCCTATGCCAGATTAGTCCTAAAGTCTTATTCTTGTACTCTCCATTTTCTCTCATTTTACCTCGTCCTCCAGTCCACTCATCTCTGCACCAACTCTATCATTTATCTCTCATCTCTTTAGCTCTTTCTTATCGCTGTGGGCTTTTTCTGTAGCCTATTATTTCTCTTATATTTCCAGCTCTTGTTTGTCCCTTGAAAACTTTGTAACATTGACCTTCTTCCTCACCTATTGTTCTCATTGTTTATATTGTTTTTCGTTTTTCCTTATATCCCTTTTTTTTTTTTCATAGTCTGCTTCTACATTAATATATTTTCTTCTTACATTTTCCTCTGTTTTTTATTATTGTCTGCCTCTGTTTACCTTCCTTTGGATTTCTGTTTTTAATTCTTTATGCTTTTTACTTTACTCTGTTTTTGCATAGCCTAATTTTTTCTTCTTCATTAATATTTTCGTTTTGCTTCTTTCTTTTTGTTATTATTATTGTCATTTAATTCTGTTTTTACTGTTGTTTTTACCTTTCATTTTCCAATCTGAAGTATACTGGGAGGGGAAAAAAAATCCCTTCAGCCGAGCTTGTGAATCTGTCAGCCAAATTCGTCAAAAATATTCAAACATTGATTTTGTTTACTCTTATCTTGATTTCTCTGTTTTGCACTTCACGTTATTATTCTCGGCTGTTTTATTGTCACGTTATTATATTTATCTGCATTATCCTTTTTTTTATTTATCTCTGTATTCTTTTATTGCCATTATACTTCTGTCATTTTTTTTTATAATTATTATTTCTGCATTCTCCTGTTGTCATTATAATTATCTCTCTCGTTCTTAATTTTTTCATTATATCTTTGCATTCTTTTGTTGTCATGTCTATCATTCTTTTTTTTTTTTTTATGCCACATGTTATTAATTTTGACTATCACTGACCATTGAGACACAGGACTGGCTTAACATATGACCAAGACTGACTTATTTTGACGACTTCATTCAGACTGTCCCAAAGAACGTGAAAGTAACCTTGTGTTGAGGTAGAGACGATGTGGTAATACAGAAGTTAATGTTTTGCTTTTATTTGGACATACACATCACTTATATACATTTTCATTTATCAAGGGATTTTTTTTTCTAATATATATGCAGTATTTATCTACCTCTTGGCCTTAGCTCAGAGGAAATATATAAATCTTGGTGTCAGAAATATCGTCACAGGTTCAGAAAATGTAATGCACAGTGAAGCTTGTTTATTGTCAGCACAGATACAAAATACTAAGTGCTATGTTGTTAGCCTGCATACACTACTTCGGTGATTAGTGTAACAAAAGATTAACGCTAGAATATGATACTAATCAAGAGAAGGCGCTGTGGAAAGGGTAGAGTCACAGTATTGTATTCTGCCACTGAGCTACGTGAAATAAGCTGCAATAGGACGAAAATCTGGACGAAGTTAAGGTGAAAAGTCTATACTGTTGTTATTAAAAAAACGTCAACACAAGCGTTACTTCCGAGGTATGACCCCAGGTAGCCAGTGTGACCCAAAATGAGGTCATGTGTGGGAAAAATGTGACCTCTTGGACTTACACTGGATAGCTGAGATTATTATGACTTCAGTTCCTGTCATCTCCACACTTCACTCCGGCACTCATTCGTCACTTCACTCGCCTTTCCTCATCTTCACTCACTTCTCTTCATCTCACTTCCCCCACACACCCATCTTATCTTGTCTTCATGCACATCTTTTTCATGTCACTCCCTAAGCACTCAACTCACGTCATTTTCACTCACTTGTTTTCATATCTCTTCCTCATGCACTCACCTCACCTCATTCATCACTCACCATAATCACAAGTCAGAGAAGCATCACACCCTCACCACCACAGTCCACTCACATCACCTCTCTACCTCAATTTCCTTTCACCGCCTCTCTCCACCCCTCACTGTTCATCCTCTCTTACCTTAGCTACACTGTGTTCATCACTTTTCATGCACTTTCATCACCACAGCACCACCACCATAACTACTGGTTTACCATTACTGTACCTCACTTTTACCACACCGCCAGCTCACCACCACACCTTTACCACACAGCTAGTTCACCTTCATCTCATTTCAGTCTGACTGTTAGTTAACTATCACAGCAACACCTCACCACCACCCCATTATAACCCATCATCATTTCACTACCACCACCTGTTCGCCCCCTCACTGTAGTTCACCATCACCCCATCACTCCCTCCGTATCACCTCACCCTGACACTGATGCACTGGACGCGACCACAGCTACAGCGGGCTTGCGAGGGAACGGCATTGACGGTGTGGCACGACCCGTTGGCCTCATCACCTCCACAGTGGGCACCTTCGTCAACGCTGGCACCACCTCGGAGTACGTCACCCTGGTCCACGCCACACACCTCGACGGATACTACACCCAGCTCACCACCACGTCATCGAGGGTGTTCTTTAGCCTGCCAACGCGTCTGCATGAATCGCGGCCGGAGGGGTTAGTCTCAACGGAGGTACAGATGCGAGTGACTGACACGACCACCACCCTCTACACGACACGATACTTAAGGACACACATAGACGGGACTTACGCACAGGTGATAGAGACGGACACAGATGTACTTAATGGCCCTGCATCCTTCCCCACAGCTCCATTTAGCATCCCAGTCCTTGGCACCTTCGTCACGGAGACTGGGAGACAGCAGGCGGCCCAACTGCACCTGAGTCTTCTGGATGGTCCCCTCAGCCCCCACCCTACCTCTGATGAAGTGGTCACTCTTGTTGGCACAGAGGGCAGGTTCATAAAGGAAGGACCAGCCAACCCCACCACCTACAACATTTTCACCGGCTCATACGTTAAGGACCAGCGAACTTACCTATTCTTCTTTGGTAACACTGCCCTGCCCCACGGTCCAGGACTGGCAGGCCCCGAGGACCCTACCCACACCCACACTGAGGTGGTGGTGAGGAAGGGTGGTGACCAGTCCAAAATTATGGTTGACATGGAGAAAAAAGATTTGCAAGTCATAATGCCCTCCAAAGCTCAAACACTGCACTCCACAGCAGCACCTGACCTCCTGATGGGAGAGGGTATGGTAGGTGGGCGTGTGATGGGCGGCGTGTTCATCGAAGGCTCAGAGGGCTTTGACATGGAGGGGTCACAGAGCCAGTCTGGGGAGACAAGCATGCTGACCGTCACCATCAGTCGGCCTGAGGCTCACACACGCCTGGTCCAGCCTGACCTCGTCCACCAGCCAGAGGAAGTCACTGTCCTCAGTATGGCTACCAAGCTTCGCCAGGCCAGTGATGTTGATAATGAAATAGACGGGAATCCCCTCCGGGCTCGGAAGGCACGACTAACAGATGGTGATATTATTGCTGACCTGCGCCCATCCAGGGCTCTTGAAATTGATGTACCAACCTACACAGTTGGCAGATTTGAGCCACTTGAACAGGTTGTTGCCGTCAGTAAAATTGGGTTGAAAACTGTTGAAAAGTCTGTCGAGAAGAGTGTCAGTGAGATGCACCAGGAGTCCAACCAGCGAGAGGGTAAGTCTGTGGATTCCATCCGAGCCAGGTTTAACCTTGAAAGAGGAGATCAAGACTCTGACCTGCCCACTGTCACCTACGTTGGCTTTGCAGAATTCACCACCACCATTGCCAACACTGTAGTGGTGTTCACACCCCGCACAGACACTCCCAGCAAGGTCATCAAGCCACAGCCACCACGAACTAGGGAGTCACGCCCAACCTCGATCACCCCATCGCAGCCAACAGCCATACATGCTCCCACTACACTGGCACCCCGTCTGGCCTCCTCCAGACAGAGTGATGCTGATGTCGTTGCTGGCACACACTCACCCACCGCCCCACTCAGACCATCTGTTCATCATTTTGACAAACATCAGGATATGGAAACTCGTATGGTGTCCCAGAATGGCGGCACCTCTGTCAGAACTGGTCATCAGGAGGAGACACCAGTGGAAATTCAGGCAGATGTGTACTCCACCGTTTCTACTCAGCGATTTAACACTATTGATCTATACCCAACAGGACTATTGTCCTCCATTGGTGGAACCATTGTTAGCAATGACATGACAACACTGTTGACAACTTATGTGTATGGTACATACATCCAGGGTCAGTATGCCCAAATTGTGCAGAGTACGTCCAGCATTTTTTATCTTGTGTCTCGGTCAGCAGTTGCTTCGGTACCAGTTTCACCTGTCCTGGAGAACATTCCTGCCACATTTGCCCCAGAAGCACCTGAGTTGACCACAGAATTTTATGATGAGTATGAATATGATTATGAAGGATTCACTACAGAAGACCAGCTTCCTGTCATTGAGGACATTGTAGATAATGCCTTAGGACGTTCTGTGGCGTCAAGCCCCGGCCAGCAGCTGATTGTTGATACTAACAATGGCAAGGAAAAGCCAGAGCCTGTGACACCACACCCACCCGAGGACCCAGCCCACTCAGTCACCACTTTGACCTACTACACCACTTACTTCAATGATGGAACCACGTCAGTAGCTACACGACTTGAAACATCAACTGTCTTCCTCCCATTCTTTGGTATTCATGATTCAACCACTGATCCGACACCGTCTGATGAAGGAACAGACTCAGCCTATGGTGTGTCCACCTACCTCACAACCTACACCTACTACACTACGCTTTTTGTTGATGGTTCCACTCAGGTGTCTAGCCGGACTGAGGTAATCACCAAAACTGCAGAACCCAGCACATCGAAACTTGTTCCTTCATTCCATATTCCTACAGCCACCTCTACTCCATCAGCTGTCACTGCCACCATCACACCAGCTGACACCACCTTCACCCCACCAGCCGACATATTCACTCCACCAGCTGTCACCACCTCCACTCCAGCTGACACCACCTCTATTTTTAGCTTCTTTACCACAGAACCAGCTGAGACCACAGAGAGACCAGCGGAAGATGAAGATTTGACTGTGGTAGAGGCTGTTGAATTTGATGACTATGAGCCAACCACTGAGTCGCTCTTTGAACCCATCACAGAATCCATATCTGAGAGCATGTCAGAATCATCAACAGATTCCTCTGCCCAAGATGTGACAGAGAGTCCTGGAGTGTCTCTGGATTCTTCCCTTAACCCAGACCAAGATGTGAATGCAGTGTTCTACCCTCGTACCTACTACACTACCTACACCTACTTCACCACTTATTATCGTGCTGGAACCTCGTCCATTGTAAGTAGTATGGAGACCCTAACTAATGTGGTGACCGACCCCGCTGACCAGGAGAAGCACAAAACCCTCACTCCCGTTGTACCCACCTACCCTGTCACCTACTACACCACTTACACCTACTGGACAACCTTCTTCAAAGAGAATTCCACAACTTCTACAAGTTCAGAAAAAACCCTGTCAAACATTGTCACACCGACAGCCAAAGCAGAGGTTACCCCTGTTACCCCAGAACCTCTTCTACCAGTAATTGAAGCCTTACCCACCACCGCTGTCAGCACAGTACCTGATGTCACCTTCACACCAGTCACTGCCACGCCTGTTACCTCCACGCCAGCAGTCACCACCTTTTACACCACATATACCTATTATACTTCTACCTACATTGGAGACAAAACCATCGTCAACAGCCGCCTAGAAACAATAACCAATGTTGTCTCCACATCTTCCCCAGCTGTGGATGAAGCTACATCACTCGCACCCACCTATACCAAACCTGCTTCCACAGCAAGTAGTTTTGATGACCTGTTTGGGTTCTCAGTCGACACTGCAGACCCAGAGGTGGATGAGCCTATAGAACCTACTGTAACAAAGTCGACTGGCTTGTTGTCCACCATCCGAGGCAGCACTGTTGTGGATGGCACTACCACCATCTTCTCAACAAATATAATTGGCACAGTAGTAGATGGACTCTATGCAAAAATTCAGTCTACAACCAGCATTGTGATCCCTCCAACATCTGATGTTCAACCAATTGCCTTTTTACCAACAGCTGAGGAAACCTCACCAACCCAACCATTCTTCTTCCTTCCCACCACAGCTGAAGAAGATACAACCACGTCAACTTTGCCATTCTTCATCCTACCTACCACAACTAAGGAAGATACTACCACGTCAACCTTGCCATTCTTCTTCCTTCCCACAACCACTGAGGAGGTTTCCCCGGCCACTACTCAACCAGTCTTCCCTGCTTTCACTGCAGCTGAGGTTGAGACTCCCAATACTCCCCCAGTACTCTTTGCCACTCCAACCCTGGACTCTTCATTACCAGAAGTAACTACAGACTCTTCCCCAGTGAACACTGTGACTGAAGCTCTTCCAGTAGAGGACACCACAGAGCAACCTGAGGAGGCTAACACACCAGATGCATCCCCCAAACCTAAAAAGCCAAAAACCCGCAATCAATTCCCAGTTCGACCTTCTGGTTCACGGAGACGCCCAGACATCTTCCCCTTCCTGAGACGCACAACGCACCGTTCTGTCCCAGCCACCATCACCAGAGATGGCCTGACACCTACAGTCACTGCCACGCCATTAAGCACCACAGAGGATGCTGTCCCTGCTTCCACCAACCGCCCCTTCCGCTTTGGCTTCCTAACTTCTGCCACTGTTCGGTCATCTCCAGGCCCCTCATCCATCAGGTTCCGGTTCCAGTCATCACAGCCAGGCATTCCTAAAGGCTCCTCACGCCCAGGTGCCTTTGGTTCCTCTAGTATCAGACACAGTTCTCCCGGTGGTTTTCGATATGCATCAAGCAGCCCTGGTGGTTTCAGATATGCTGGATCTCGATCTTCGGTGTTCCCAGGAACCACTAACACCATCTCACCAACATCGGTCTTCCCCTTGTTGGAAGCCACTGTTGCTCCTATCTCAGATTTAGATGTGGATTTGGTAAATGAAGAAGTAGTAGAAGAAGAAGCTGTACCAGATGACGAACCCATTGCCAATAATCCAGAACTAAGCTTCAGACCATTCAGTTTCCGTCCCAGGCAGTCTTCAAACACTCCAGGAACCAGAGCATCTGTACCGTTTGCTCTCCTCAACCGTGAACGTGAACGTCGACCAGGGCCACCAGCACCTAGGAGACAAAATGCTCCAGCAAGCCGATTTACTCCTAAGCCCAAAAAAAACACAGAACCCTCTGAAGAATCTGCACAAAAAGGAAGTAGACGCCCAGAGTCCTCTGGTACGTCAGCTTCAAGGAATGGGTTTCGCATTAATCGACTGAGTTTAGAAGAACGTAGACGGAATCGTTTCCGTCAGAGTAGACCTGATTTAACCAAGGTATTCTCCCTCAGGAAACCAGTGAAATCAGATCTTGAAAATGAAGCTACTGTCGTTGAGCCAGTGTATGTAGAGCCCGATGGTGAACCTCTATTGGTTGAAGCTGATGGCAGATTCCTCACACAGGAAGAGCTATCGCAGATACTGGCAGATCAAGTGTCCGAGCCTTTAATTAGGAAAAAGCGCCAAGCAAATAGGTTTGGGGCACGCACAGGAGCTGCGAGGAGCACTGCTAGAACTACAGGACGGGGCCGCTCCAGAGACTCACTACCTATCGCACCACCATCAAGAGCTACATCCCTCAGAAGCAGAGCTCGAGGCCCAGCGCCTGCTGAAGCTCCAACTCCCTCCCCACCCACCAATAATAATGCTGGGTCTCAGTTCACACTTGTCAATAGTCGAACGAGAGGCCGTGAGGTCACAAGGAACAGCAACAACAATAGAGCTCCAGCAGTACGTCAACCCACAGCACGCCAGGCAACACCACGCCAGGCAACACCACGCCAGACAACCCCTCAACGCCAACCAGCTGCACAACGCCAACCAGCTGCACAGCGCTCAACTGCACCAGCCAGAAACTCCAAACCATCAACCAGTCGCACCTCACTTCCAACCAGACCCCGGGGCCCTTCGAGGACTAGGGACAGTGTGCCACTGGGAAACATACGTGGCCGTGGCTTCAGGAGGCCGGCCACTGACAACAATTTCCGCACCACCAGCAAGTTTTCTCCTCCACCTCGAACCAGTACCAGCCCAATCAGAAGACCACCAGTCAACAGAAATAATAACGCCAATAATCGCAACCGACGTCCCACAGCTACTAATTCCAATCCTATACAAGAATTCCGGAACAGACCATCCCCACCCATCGTCACAGAGCCTCCAGCCATCTTCCCCAGCGACGATGGTGGATTTCTTATTCAGGATGAGTTAACAGTGACCCGAGAGGCGCCTGTAAAAGCCACCATCCCACTTGTTGAAAATGGAGAAACTATTCAAAAGGAAGTAATTACAGCATCTCTCCAGACGGAAGTCATCCAGCCTGATCAGATTACACAGACCATGATTGATGGAACTGTCAGACTTCTGTTAAGTTCTGTTGATAGTGGGAATGAAGTAACCCATTATGTTATTGATCCCGTTGAAACTACCACTGTAACATTCACTCCTACTTTTGCCGGTCCCCGCCGCACATCTGCTTCTGTTGTCCTCCCCACAACAGCCTATAATGTTATCACCATAACTCAGACTAAAGGAGGAGGAGACATTCAGCAATTGCTGCAGTTGCTCCTAGGACAACAGCAGCAACCACAGAATCCTCTCCTAGCAGCATTAGGTTTAGGGAATCAGCCAGTAGCAAGCAGTGAGATTGTCCATACCCGTTCTTTTGTCACCACGGTCACAAATGTTGTCTCTACTGCTATTCCGATCATATTCCGTGGTAAGACAGTCCACACCACCATTGTGGAGTCAGAGGTGGAAGTGGTAACAGCAACGGAGCTCAGCACTGAAACTGTTCTTGGTCAGCCTACTGCATTGCCTTTTGGCAACCCAAATGCTCTTCAGCTCCTGCCATTCCTCCTTCAGGGTCAGTTGCAGCAACAGTCCCCACAGATTAGACCCACTCGTGAACCATCTGTTCAAGCATCCAAAGTTGACCCTCTCCTATTGGATCAACTTCTGAAGCAGCAGCAGTCTCAGAACAAGGAAGACAATAATCGGAGGCAAAGAGTGAGACCACAACCTACACCAGCTCCTGTGGAGACATCAGTAGTAACCATGTTTGTTTCAGGAAGACGGCCTGGAGAATTCTCCACTGTGCTATCCACTGTCACCCTCAATGGGGAAGCCACACGGAGGAAACGTGGCTCTCACAAAACTAGAGAGGTAGAGGCAACAGTACTCCCACAGTATATTGAGACTGACAAAGGCCTGTTTCAACTGCCTGAGACATATGATGAAGAGGACATGGACTGGTTCATCATGTCAGCTATGAATGAAATCGACACAAATGGCATCAGCAAAGTAACTCCAAGTCTAGATTCTGTTATAGGTGACTTATCAGAATATTATTACCAGACAGAGACAGTTTACCCAAACGGCACTCACTCTTTCACTACCGAGCCTTTTTTATGGGAAGGCCCCGCTGAGTCTGCCCCACTCAAGCGGAATGTACGGAGTGCACAAAGGGGCAACAACAGGACACCAGAGGGTCGCAAAATCCAAGATGAGACCCAACAACAGATTGTTGAAACAGAAAGCAAACGGCCTGTCTTGGGTCAGTTCAATGTTCCGGGACTTCGCTTCCAGAGCCGTCTGATCTCTGAACAGGTACACCAGATACAAGCACCAACAACATATTACACCACTTTCACTTACTATACCACTCTCGTGGACGAGGCTGGCCGTGAATTTGTGCAGAGTTCTGAGGAGACTATCACCCAGCTGGCTACACATGGCAATGTTCGCTTTGATGACTTTACCAAAACCGCTCAGGACATTCCTGACTCTGGAATTCCCATTCAGGATAAGTTTACACTGGAGGATGCCATCATTCCTGGGAAACCAAGGCCAGTCCCTGATCCTGTGTTTACAGAACCGCCACCACCATTTGGGCCAGTTATTCATCACCAGCTGCCTGACCCAGACTTTGACGCAGAGCCTGCCGTACCTCCACCTCTGAGCCAAGGCCGTGGTCAGCCATCCCAGATTGTAATTCTGCCTGAGTTGGTGGAAGAAAATGAAGCAAGCCAGAGGCCAAGGCGCATAGTGCTGACACGCAAGCGCCCTGTAGCTCAAGTGACTGGTGATCATGTACAGACTGTACTCACCCGACGCCGTCCAGTAAACCAAGTTGAAAATGACCCAGTTACCAGAGAACCGGATGCTATCAACTCTGACCAGTTTGAATCTGATCCTCTGGATCCTCTCCAGGTGGCAGAGGATCAGTTCTTTGGGGATTTTCATAAACTAGACAGTTTACCAACGGTAGATTCAACCAAAGCAACACACGAGATTATGGAAATAGAAGAGAAAGATACAGAGGAAGAAGTGGAAGGCAAACCAGGCACCCGGCGTCGAGTGCGGGTCACTGTGACCCACCGAAGGCCCGTCCAGCTGACCAACACAGTAGAAGCTGACAAAACCATGACACTGCCGGGTGGGAGACGACGAGTGGTGGTTACCCGCCGCCTGCCCCAGCCCACAGTTGTGGCTAGTCCATTACGGCCACTGGTAGCCACAGTTAGTACCTATTATACTGTCTACTCCTATCTCTACACACTGTATGAAAGTACTGTGCCGTTCTCGGTGTCAACGAGAGAGGTGACAGTATCTAATGAAATAGAACCCACAGTAGTGTCTGTTCTGCCTACTTTTCAGACAGGCACGGCAGCCAGTGGCCTCTATACTGTAGAAACTGGCTCCAGTATTGCCACACTTGGAGAGCGTGTAGTCAACTCATATACGACACAGATATTCCTTGCCTCAGCCACACTTATAAACCTTACACCAGAAGCCATAAGGGAAAACGAAAAGACTCAGCAACAGCCAGACGTTTCAAAATCTCCAGTCATTGTGCCAGCTACTCTTCAGTCCTCATTGGCAGAGGATGACTCTGTTGTGCCCACAGAAACACCCTTCCTCACTACCAGTGGCTTCAGAGCCACCCAGTTAAGAGGTCAGACAGCTGTAACCAGGCAGAGGCAGAGAGGTTCTTTAGATCCAACAGCTGATGATATTACTACGAGCCCCCCAGAGGGACCAACACCATCACGTGCTGGCGTTAGAAATCGTGGTCGAGGGACTGTTAGGTTCAAAGACCCTCGCAAAAGAGTGAGAGTTACTGTCACAAGACGCCGACCTATCACACCTGCCTCCCGTGACCCCACTGAAGCTGTTACACCTGGTACTCATCGCGACACTTTCCCATCTCGACCTCGTGGCCGTGTTCGTGGACAGGTCACACCAGATGACCCAACTGTTGCCTTTGAAGACACAGAGACTGAAGATCTCCACCAGCGTGAGAGACCAAGCACCGACGCCCACTTCACTCGACCCTCTTCCCAAGACCCATCTAGGCCGTTTGTTCCTGAAGACAGAGTTAAACTAACATTGGTGCCAGCTGATGAGACAACACCACACGAAGAGTTGGTAGTGACAGAAGATGTAAGTGTAAAGCCTGTGACAGAAGCTCCCACACCCGGCCCAACACCTGTTCAACCAACCAAACCCCCTAGGTCGACGCTCAGGAGAGATGATATTCCCATCATCCGGCGGCCAGACTCTGAGCGAGCACCACGGCCACGACCATTTGTACCTCAAGAGGAGGTGGACGTGACCACACCTTCCACAGAGCATCGCCTGAGATTCACCCCTAAGCCTGAAAGTCAGCCAGTTGAGACTGAACCCGTGGAAGCTGTCACGGAATCAGAGGTGGCTGTAGATGACTATGTGTATGGGGATTACTTTGGCGATTACCATTATTATGATGAGGAGTACAGTGACTCCCCACCCAGTGATGCTGAAGGTGAGCCAGTAGAGCCGGTGACTGAACTTGACCCAGTAACTCAGCCTTCACCCATTGTCAAGCCAAATTTTGTAAGACCCACGCCGTTTGAGATCACCACGAGCAGCTTCGACATAATTGAGGCCCTGAAGCGTGAACGAACTTATACCCAAATCGTCGCCCCCACACGTTCTGGAGGATTCACTACCCGCACTCGCACTCACACCCCAACTGAGGCGACTGTGGATGAGTCCCTGCCTTCCGATGTAATATACAGCACCTACGCCACAACCACACTCCTGCCTATCCTGGGTGGCAAGCAGTCCATCACCCTCACCATCCTCACCTCTACCCTTACCACCCTGGCCCCTGATCAGCTTCACCTCATCACTGACTCCCCCGAGCTCTTTGATCCTACACTAGCCACCGCTGCACACTCCTTCCCTGCCCCTCCGCCGTCTCTGGCACCTTCCTCTCCTGCGGCGACCGACTCTCAGGCCACCTCTGGAACCGCCTCGCTGCCTGAGAGCATAGAGGTGTCCCCCACAGCTAAGCAGGAGGCATCCAAGGGTAAGTTGCTCGTGCCCCTACCCACTATGGCTGCTTGTACTGAATAACCAAGGGCGTCTTATTAAACCTGAGATTTTTCAAGGAAAGACAACCCCCAATTTTGGCATCATTATTAAGACAAACAAGAGAAAAGAAAAGAAGTTTGACCTTTCTACTCTGTTGCTGACTTCTTTATGTCAGGTAATATGCTGTGTGAAAATTCTCCATCCTCACAGGTGTTTGAATTTGACTGTCGTGAGCTCGGGGCTTGTCTGCACCTCTGCACGCCCAGATTAATGATACAGGTCTCACTCACGCTTGTCCTCGCTCTTGCTACCGAGCCAAGTGTGAGGAGAGTTTGCATGCTGATGAAACTGCCTATTGATTGGAGTCGTAGTCAGTGACACAAGGGTTTTTTACTTCAGACACAAGATGCTCAGAGTAAATTCAAGAGGACTTTATATTTCACTACTTGTTTAAGAATAAGATTGAGAGATAGCATTGTAATTGTAGCCTCGTATTAATGTTGTATAAGAAGACTATTTCTGTGCTTGTTTTTATAAAGCGGAATGAGAAGTAACGTTATAATGATACCTCTTAGTCTTACTGTATTTTAAAGAGACAGTGTTTCTATACCTGATTTAAAACGAGGAATGAGAGAAAACATTACAGTTCTAGTCTCCTTTTCTCGCTGATTCTCACTGTTCTTTTAAGCGGAGTCTATATTTCCCAACTCATTTTGTACAGGAATGAGAGGTAACATGATAACTCTTACACTCTAATTCCTCGATAACTTGAGCATTTTGTCTCTGAAATATTCCCTTGTGCACAGTAACGCGTCTTCCCTCCTTCCCTGTCCCCTGTACTAACTGCCTTATTCACATCTAACTCATGGGCTGGATTATATATTAACAAGTCATTACCATCCTCATAAACCTACAAACTTAATACTCTTGTCATATACCCTAAATGTTCATATGAGGAATGTGTTTGTGTTTGTAGTATAGGCAAGGAGTGTGTATGTGTGTGTATATATAGGCTGAAGGATTAGTGTATGCAATTAACATGTATTTATTTTATTTCTTGTATGTTTGTAGAAATGTCTTGAGGCGATATTCTTGCGGCCTAAGGAAGCTTCTTGCCACCTCTTCCCAACCATTAATTTTCTCCATATGACACCTTGATATTCTCTTGCATGTTATATACATATGTGAACGACGTAGATATTGAAATGTATGATGAGCATGCAAGGGAATAGTAATGTGTAGTATGGAAAATAAGTCGCTGAAGGAGAGGTGCTAGGGAGACTTTAGCTTTCGAGAATATAGCCCAAGAGAGCGATATGATTGACCCCTTCAGTTCGATGATGTACTTGTGTCATTTTAGCTGCCTCCAGACGGTTTTATTCAGCTTAGGAGAGACGCTTTGTAATGGAGTAATAAATGAAAGCAGTATCTAGTAATATGTGTAACCCCAGGCTCATCTGAATGTGAACTCGGTGGACTGCAGGCCTACCCTTCCTCTGCAAACCACCATCCTTCTTTTGAGAGACAGGAAAGAGAGTTAAGAGATGTTTGTCTAAGCGGGCAGGTCCATCGCTCGGTCATATCGATGGTGTGTGTAGATCTTGGGTGCCACCACGTGAAGGCGTTTCGTGCAATAAACCTCTCCATTGCAAAAATAAATAAATAAATAATATCCCCTAAGCTGAAATAAATTGTTTAGTGGTCGCAAATTGAGATATAATATACGTCTTGGAAGGAAAAGCGGGTAAAGATGAATCCTGACGCTTGCTGTGGTGTTAGTGGGATGGTAGTAGTGTGGCTTCATGGCCCATATTGTCGTCAGTTAAGGAAGCTCCCTAACACCTCTTCCTTAGTGATTTATTTTTCTGGATATGGTTGGTTAATATCCTTCATTATTTATGCGGAGTATGGTGATGTTTGAAGGATTCCTGTAAAAGAAAAGTACTGTAAGGTGTAATAAGCAAAATAAATCGCTAAGGGAAAGGTGTTAGGGGACATCCTTAACCGACAAGACTATCAGCCCTTAACACCTGTTTCAAAGCTTGATTACAGATGCAGTGAAGAGCCGGCCAGGTGAGTAGACAGGTGGATTACAGGGAAAAGTAGTGGGCTTTGTAATATGTGCGGTTTTTAACGTGTGTAGGTGAAGTAACTTACAGGGAAAATGCTACAGTGCTTTTGTGATGTCGGGATTAATTTTGTAGTTGTATTATTATTTTTTTGCTTTTGGAATTTATGGTTCAGTCTGTATTTTGTGTGTGTTGACTTTTTTGAGACTGTCAGGTAGGGAAGGTAAGAACTGTTCTAAAAGAGGGGAAATGGAATTAGGTTAGAAATATTTAGCGACAGAATATGCTTGAAAAAATCGGATAGACACCAGACTGCGCAGGGATGTGGAATACCAATATAGGGAAATGCCAGAATAAAGGAAGGAATTTACGGGTATGCATAGATAAGATATTTAATATGCTAGAGCGGCAGTTGAGCCCTTTGTCACTGAAATTAGGTGCAGGGAACCACGGGATAAGAACTATAATGTGGACAAAGAGCAGTATTATTAGGAGGCACCAACAGGAAGGCAGATGTGGGTAAACAAAAAATACATATTGATGTAGAAAATAAATACTGATCCTTCTCTCGCCTCTCTTTCCCCTCTCCAGCTTTCGGCCTCCTGCCTTCCTCCCCATCTCTCGCTGTCCCAGGTGAGTACAGGGTCAGACTCACTAATTATTTTCATTGTTGGGTGTTATTAATATTACCCAGGGCGACTACGGGTATCATAGTAGCTTCTTTGCGTTTTTTATGTCTTTCAGGATGTAGTTTTCAGTGCACTGTCAAAACCTGACGGCAGTATATAAATTTTGCATTTGAACTTGTTGATGTTTACTAGTCCAGTGTAAAGTGTAATTATTTTGACTCTTAACATATTATCAGTGTGCTGTATAGGAGAATGATAAAAGGCAGTAGAGAAAGTAATTTGAACTCTCCTCATGTTCGTACTGGTGTAGGTGTACAAAGAGTGTTACCCCATTATGAAAACAGCATCATAAGCCAACGCATGTGCTCAAGAGATAAGACCCTCGCATTAGGTATTCCTGTCTCATTTGTATATAAGAAACAGAAAGATGAAAACTGCAGTTCCTGTTTATTTTTTGTGATGTTAGTGTTTTCACCAGTTTTATGGATGTACTGTAGCTGCAACTCGGTATTATTTTGCTAGTGTGTGGCATCTTGTAGCTCATTGACTTGCCGGAGAGTGACAGAGGCATCGTGGGTCGGGTGTATTGTATGTAACTTTGTGTACTGACCTGTGTAGTGTCGTGGGCATGTCAGGTCACTACTAACAGCTCACACCACACTCGCCACAGCCTCTTGCGTTGACAAGTAGACAGCCAGTAGTAAAGATAAGGTCCATAGAAGAGATGAAAGTTTTAGGTCTTGCTGGGAAGGGGATCACAGGTTGTTGATTTTAGTTTGGACAGCCTTTCTTTCACATCCTAAGCAGAAGCAAGATGGCGAGTGTGGGTAGAAGAGAAGACCCATTGTACAGGAGAGGTCAAGGGTCAAGGCTTCACATATCGTAATAATGTAACATATAGGAGGTGTCAATGATGCTTTGACCTGACTTACATACATGGAGCGAGGTTTCAAGCCATTGTGTCCAATGTCTTTTTAAACTACCTAAATGATAGTCTGTTCAGCCCTGTCTCCTGCGCGTGGGTCTCCTTGATTGTGTAGGTTCCATAACATTACTAAGTGAATGTGCAACTTTGCCGAGCAGGAGTGGAGGAAAAGCTGGTGTACTGTGTATCATTTTATTTGTTCTCGCTACGTTTCCTCAGCCTTCTACTGCATCTCTGAGCTTCCTAACAGACTACAGACCTACGACTGATGTTACTAAGTTTTTCCTCTCCCACTTGAAAGAAGTAACTTGCAGTGTCCTGCACAAGACCAAAAGAAACAATAACTGTTTAATAAGTTGTATATTGCACCGTTATGTTTGGTGTTTATGAACATTGTTCCTTCCTTAGTCTATATGCATGACACTACAAGGCTGACCAATACCACGCAATCCAAGACAAGGCCTCAAGATTAATGTGACACAACATATAAGATTTTTTTTTTTTCCGGGTACTCTAAAAATGAAAAGACCTTCGTGGCAGAAACAGTTCCATCAGTTAACACAAGACAACTGGTATGTGTTGAAGTTGTTTATACTGAACCAAAGAGGAGTCTGGCCTTGGAGTGCGTGGTATCATCCTTGGGTCCGGGTGTGGTGGAATGCATTGCAAGTGATCTCCGGTCGTACAGGGTCAGGGCAGGGTTCTGGTCGGGCCGTGGGTGGCGTTCCAGGGTCAAACCAGGTCGGCGAGGGTCAGCGGCTGGGTGCTCGCTTCAGCATCGGCGCCAGACATAACCTGGCCACCAAGGTCATGAGTAATGGGGTCGAGGTTATCGTTGCCGGTAAGTTGCAGGCCAGATCGGGGCAGGTCAGGCCTTGCCATGTTGTTAGTCGTTACTGATTAACTCAGGTAGCGCTTACGTGTGTGAGATTAAAATTCAGCTTAATCTCGTGGGAAGATTTACATATTTAGACCAATTACACAAAAGTTTTACACATAAGTGTTATGTTCAGCCAGTTGTTAATAGTTTTGCCAAACAAAAAGGTCGACAACTAAAAAGTGTTTGACAAATGAGCTGGTTTCTCACTGATCGTAAGCTCTCTTTTGGTTAATCATAGATGTAAGAATGTAGAGGTATGACACGTGTGACTCTGACTGCTGCCACTCTCACTGCACTCTCACTGTGACGCACCCCACGCCTCCCACTCAATGCTTCCACTCACCCTTCTCTCAAATGCACCCATCTTCTGCACTGCACTCACTGAATTCACTGTATTTGCTGTAGTTTGTGGTAATTTGTAACATGCTGATCACTGCTGTAAATAGCCACAGATGCACTTATGGTTCTGACTTCAAAAATTTTTGGTGAATTTCAGGCAGGTAGTATTAAAGTGAAATACGAGAAATCTCCGTAAGTTTTTTATCCTTGAGATATGTTGTGCACAGCAGATAGAGTGTACAGGCACACTGAATAGATGCAGCAATGTAGGAAAGAGTACTTTACTGTTAACCTCTTCATTACTGTGACATCTTTTCAGTGTTATTCTTACTTTGTTATTTTATTCAGTTTATGGGAGAGTTTAAGAACTGGTGGAATTAGAAGTAGCATTCATTAACCCATTTACCACCAGACGTCTCCCTTAAACTGAAGAGAAAATCATTTACAGGTTGCTTGGATAGAGTAAAAGCGATGTTGTCAGACTGAAGGGATTAATGGTGATAATATTGTGACAATGGTGTTTAATTTTTTTTATTGTGACATGGTGCTTTATACATATTTTTTGGTGTATAATTCTGTGTTAGCTAATATTCTGCCCCTTCCAGACGACAAGACAGTCCTGCCATTACCCCAGGAGCAGATTATCTCCAACAACTTCGACAAATTCCGACGACCCATCACTCTGCCGCCGTCCACGCTCTCCGATCAGATGCTGCTCTTCGCCTCACTTGAGACTGACCTCCCGAAGGTTAGTCAAAAAGCTAGGTTGGGGGGAGAGGGAAACTGAAATTAGTAGGATGAAGAGTAAATTTGTCTTGTTGGAAAAGTAGATAAATGTACGGTACTCTTGGATGCTGTCAGGGAGGTGAGGAGATGGTGGTTGAGGCTGATCATTAACTGTACTGAAATATGTTTTGTGACAATATCGGTAACCTCATTGATCATTCTACCTTTCGCCCTATAAGATGAATATTAGCTGAGTTAGTGATGTGTTCTATTAGTATTACAGTGTAGATCTATGGGGAGATGAGGATACAGTAAGATGGTGGTGAGCCAGAACATAAACTGAAGTGGAATATCTGTGGCTTGTGCCCACTTTGCCTAATGAAGTTAGTGCTGCGTAGTGTTATCATTGTAGTTTATATCACCAGCCACAAAGGTCACCCTAACACCATGAACACGTGCATGATTACTAACCAGACTTTTCCCTTGAACTGTATGTTTCATTCTTTTGCGTCTCAGATTATAATATCATGTCCTTCCTACAACTATCCCACAATGAAGCTCTTGTCTTTAGTATTTTCGCAAACATACAGATGCCTTACCAGTTTACTGCCACTTTTTTTTTTCCATTGTCCCTACATTTCTGTGTTCATTTCCATGTTTCGTTTTTACTTACCAGTCACTTTTCGCTCTAGCAATAGTCTAGTTCACCCATTACTAACCCTAACTAACAGGCAAGAGAGGGCCGCAGCAGACGGCTACACGCCAGACCTCCCATACTCCCCTTCCCCACACCCACACCACCCCACACCCTCCCCCTTGCGTCCGACCAGTCACAGTCCAGTCAGGACAGAAACAAGACTGTCATCCTGGAGTTAGTGCCTGACTTGATTGACTTCGGGACTGACATGAACTCCCCGACAAACCTCTTGGGGTCGGTGATAGCTGTGGCCGACCTCATAACCCAGAATGGCCAGTTGATGCCTCCGTCAGTGCACCGGGACTTGCTTTCTCCTCCGATCCACCTAAGACCTGCCCAAGCCGCTGTTAACAAGTCCCCATCAACTTTGACCCATGTGACGACTGTGACTTACCTGACTCAGATGCCAGGGTCAGGGGACATGACCCGTCTGGAGGTGATATCTAATGTGGTGACCCAGACAGGCAGCTTCCTAGTGGTTCCTCCTCTCCCAGCCAGTGTCACAGCCAAGGTAACCCCAGTGCACCAACCCACAGCACTGTAGTTGTGGCTCCGCTTCCACCGTCCTAGCTGCCTACCCACCGTACTAGCCATCCACTTCCCTCATCACTTACCACCCACTAATCTTGGCATCAGCATCAACAAACTCGTAGAGCCCCCAGCACAACAGCACAAATGCACTAGTACTGCTTTTGCCAGACCAGAGCCAAATACCAGGTTGTGCACATGATCCCTTATTACCACCTGTAGTATGATCTGTGATAGAAAAGTGGAGTAACCAAAAAACACGGTCTTCACCTGTCTTCTTTTGTAATTAGTTGCATTTGCTACTGTAGGCTGCTGTAGCTGCACATGAAACTGCCAAACTCTGTTAATATGAATGCATTGCCATGTATAGTACAGTATATATGTTCACTGTGTAAGTATGCCTTCATTTACTTTCCTGTTTATGTTCCTTAAAGCTTGTTCGTGATTATAAAGTAAGATTTCTTTATTATTGTATGGGACATGTACCAGGAGTGTGTGTACAGGATGTCTGATAGTTTTTCTGTCTATTTTTAGTTTATATTTTATGTACTGAGTAAGTTTCCATCTACCATGTGAGTGTTCAACAATATTACATTGATGTCTAGCTCTGTAATGAAGCCTGTAGTCAGCCTTGTCGGGAACATACTTAATGTACACACTTCATTTATCATAATTTGTTGACAATTCGATCATCTTGATGTTTCAGCCTGAACTTCATGAAACTTTGATGCACAGTATTTTGCCGTGTCCCATCTTATCACAGTGAAGTATGGTTCACACTTCAAGGAGTTTATACTTGCACCGTATTCTGCTTTCATCATTTATCATCAAGAACAACAGGCTGTTCACGTTATAAGTCAGGACAATGTTTCCAAATACCAACTTTTTCCATGCACCAGATACCATATATGAGAGGAACTGGCCAATCAGCTTTTTAGATATGAGTGGAAAATTAAATAGACAATTTTTTCGTTACAGTATTAAAGTGGACATAGCATTGCACTCCAGTTACATGTTTTTTTTTTTAGTGTGGCTACCCTCTGGTGGCTTTATTCTGTGTAGGAGATACTTTTCCTGCTGCCAGGGTTTCATATAACCATTAAGTCCCTCACTACTAGAGATCCACCTTAGGTTTTTTGTGGTAGACTGATTAAAATGAAATATACATCATTGGATCGAACGGTTAGGACGTAAAAAAAAAGCAGCTTCTAACAGGGACTTGCTGTTCATGCAGGTAACACAGCTGGCAGGTGGCGACGATGGAGCTTACCAAACCAACACTTACTTCACCACCTACACCTACTACAATACGCTCCTGGCCGGCAGCAAACCCTTCGTCATCACCAGCAAACAGACCCTTGAGAATGTGGTCACTGTGCCGCTACCCCAGGCTGGCAATTTCATCGAGAGAACTGAGGTGAGTCAGCTTGAGGGTGTCATCCACTCACTTGGCAAGGCAGGTGTTGAAGAGTTGAAGTCAGTGATTACTTTAGTGATGAATAAGAGTCTAAGGTGCTAAAGTTCGTGTGGATAGCCTTTTGTGCAGCTGCCATAAGTCTTTTAATTCGTAGAGCTTGAGGGTTGCGTCGATTTTTTGATGAGCAGTCCAGATACAGTGTTTATTTGAGGGTGGCAGTGTCGTTTAAGAGTTTTATATTTAAAGAGTTTGTTATTTGTTTACTGCTCTGTTGATGAGGTATTTTTTTTATAATTGCGTAGATGCAGAAATTGTGATTGGCATACATAAATGAGGATGAAAGCAATGGTCAACTTGAGAAGTGCATTAATTACGTTTACTGTAGGCTACGTGTAGTCCATGAAGTTGATTCATTTAAGTCATTTCATTAAGTTACTGAAGAATTACCAGGTACAGGTATCACTATTCTTCACTTAGAGTTGCCTTTAATTCTTTGAGTGTTGCCTTTAATTCTTTGCAGTATATGATTGGTTTGAAGTCAGAAATTAATGCTTTTAATCCCTCGGTCATGAATCACAAACTTGTCACTTTGCCACACATCCTAGATTTTAAGTTGTGGCTGACTGTACGTTTTTATCATCCTCAGGTGACATTTGATACCCGAACCTACTACGAGACCCAGACCTTCACACGCACCATTGGTCAGGGTGACTCACAGCGGCTGGTGACATCAAAGGAGGTGCTGACCCAGGTTGTCATCACTGAGGCCCCGTCTGTTGCACGCACCACCGTCGCTCCAACTCGTACTTCCCTCGTCACAAAGACCTACTTCACCACCCTTACGTACTATAACACAGCTATTGAAGGAGACAGGACTGTGGTGAGCAGCGATACTGTTGTCTCCTCAGAAGTGGTGACTGAAACAGCACTTGTCACTAAGACTCCAGGTTTCGATTTTGGAGGCTTCATTCTTACACCCACACCGGCAGCCACAGTCAGTGCAGATGAAGACAACCTCATACTGTATGCCACTAAGACTGTTTACACAACACTGACTTATCTCACCACTATACTTGAAGGCAGTGCCACAGTTACCACATCCAGAATAGAGATTTCCTCTAATATCATAACCCAGCCTGTGACTTCTGCCTTGAGTTCTGAGGAGCTAACTTCTCTGAGAGACTCCTATTTAGCCGGGCAAGTGACACCTACCGCTGTTGGTGAAACACAGCCTCGGACCGTCTCATATATCAAGATTAGGGACAATGTGTACAAACAACTTCGAACGTTCTTTGCCACATACACTCACTTCACAACAATGCACAACGGCTTGGTACACTCGAGGCTGGAGACCAAGACTAAGGTTGTCACCTCCACCATCACCACCTCAAGCGTTCCTGCCTCCCTCATCATCACCCCTACAAATGTCTTTGAACGCCCAACAGCCCCATCCACCACTGTAAGTCCATCATTTGGTCTTGGTAGTTCTGTACAGCTGGATCCATCGTACTTGAGTTCACTCAAGAGTTCTCACCAGGCGTTTAGACCAACATCCTCCCCCACTGACCCAGGTGAAGAGGAGGATTTGACGGCCACTGTGTTGATTGAGGAAGGTGATGCCTCCGGAACGTTTGTGGTTAGCGATTCCCTCACCACAGCCACTTTGCTTGTGGGTCCCACGGATGGAGTATCAACTTCTGTGCTCACTGGCCAGACAATTGTTATTTTTGACTCTGATCATCTCTCTTCACTTAAATCCTCATTTTTAGGAGGATCACAAACTCCAGTGACCTCCCAGCCAGTAACTCCAACAACAGAAGTTCCATCTACTGATGATCCATTTATACTGCCAGTATTTCCACCTGAAGTGACAGAGCCTACTACATCCCCTGAAGAACCAACAGAGGAGCCAACAGAACTACCACCTGCCACACCATTCATTCCAGTACTCGTTTCAAGTGAAGGACCTTCGAGTGAAATTCCTCCTTTCACTAGCCCTACCCCAGAGTCTGCTAGTCCATCTCCTGCTCCTGTTCCTTCTCCATCTCCATCACCTGCCCCTGCTCCCTCTCCATCTCCTGCTCCTTCACCTTCTCCATCTCCTTCTCCTGTTCCTGCACCAGCCCCTGCTCCTGCTCCAGCCCCTGCTCCTGCTCCTGCTCCTGCTCCTGGTACAGTTGATGGTGCAATCAGCTCTGGTGGAGTAACAATCACTGGCTCTAGTGATAATGCCCTGAATATTGATCTTGGTCCAATGCTTACAGCTGTAGCAGGACTTCTTAGAAACAATATTAACAATCCATCAGGAATCAGTGCTAAGTCAGATGGTGATGGCATCAATAACCGACGTATAATTACACCAGCTAAGCGACCCAATACTCCCCTTTCCTCTCAGCGGGAACCAGTGCTTATCCCTGTTGGTGGTGTGGGTGCTTCACTCAGCAGCACCCGAGACCACACTGAAGGACCAGAGCATGGCTTCATTCCCCTCAGACGACCTGGCAGTCACCAACAAAATCAACCAAGAGTTCCTATCATTACGCAGAATCGCCCCCAGGATTCTGTAAACCGCAGACCCAACCCTGGTTTCATTAAAATTGTGCCAGAGAGACCAAGAACCGACATCCCTGGTCACCACTTCTCCATTAGTGTTGATGAAATGGAGGGCTTTGGTCCTACTTTTGTCCCACCTAAAACTCAGTCTGGTTTCACCGCAATGACAGATGACGCTCTGGGTCCTACTAGAGTGTCCGTCATCTCTGGTTCCTCGACTATATTCTTTGGTGGAGTTGCTCATGGTGACCTTCCACCTCCAGGTCAACCTGTGCCTTCACCAGCTGATGAGCCTGGTGTGTTCCTCCAACCAAGTCAGCCATTCTTGTCAGGTACAACAAGACCCGTTCCCATGCCCGTGCGTGTGCCAGTTCCTGGTGATGGTGGACCCATTCCCAGGCCTATCACTCCTGAGGGCTCTGACCAGGTAGCTGCAGGGGATACCCAGCCACATCTCCTTTCATCCAGACCAACGCCCTATCACCCACAGCCTTCTCGTGTTGGGCCTCAGACTATTGTTAGTATTGAGGGTGACAACCGAATTGTTAGGACACAGATTATTCATGCACAGCCAGTGGAAAGCTACCGCCCTGAACCCTCCATTATAGTATCCCCTGCTGGTGGCCAGTTTGTTCTGCATTCTACAGTTGGTGTTGGCATTGTCTCTGGTGGCTCCAGTGGTGAGTGGCCACAGCCTCCACCAGGGTTAGAGAGCACAGTAATATCAGGCGCAGAGACTGTACTCCTTGGTCAAGGTGCCGACAGTGGCCGAACAACGGTAGTCCGAGGCTCCTCTACAGTGATGTCTGGAGCCACGACAATATTTGGTTCATTGTTCACACGGCCAGCTACAAATGATGAACCAAGGGGTGATCTAACCTCAGTTGTAAGTGGACCTGGTGGAACCCTGACACGACTTGTCACTCGAGTGGAAACTGCACCACGAACTATTACGGCAACACGCACAGAGGTTGTTTATACCGGAGGTGTCACATCCACCCTGACACAGGTGATCCGCAGCACCCTACCCCTCCGCACTGTAATCACCACCATCGTTGGCACTGCAACTCAAGTCAACTACATTACTGCCACTGTAACTCCTGACTCAACAGTACAAACTGGAAATCCTGGCCAGGAGGATCCCACAACATATCCACCTGGTTCACCATTTGATCCAGCCAACTACCCATCTTTCCCACTGAATCCACGCCCCATTGATGGGAACCTGCATCTTCCTGGGGATGCTGAGATAGTCCTGAGTGAGGCTACTCTTGGAATTGCTGAAGATAACGAGATCAGCAGAGTAGTTGAGAGCAAAAGTCCTGATCAAGAGATAAACATTGGAAATCCGTTGAGTGCACCATTATCCAAATGTGACCCACAGTGCTCAGCAGGGCGCTATGAGGTGTGTCGATTGGTCCGGGGTGCACATACCTGTGTGTGTCGCTCAGGATACTCACGCAGGAACACTAATGATGCTTGTAAACGTAAGTAATGGCAGCGTTTGTGTGCAGTTACTGGTATGCTTTTACTTAGCATGCCGTTAATAGTTCTTCCTCTGTTTTGCTTTCTTCATCATGAATGCTGCCTCATTCTGTCCTTTGGTGTGAAAATACATCAGAGAGATGATGATGATGAGTATGATGCCAATGATGCTGATGATGGATTAGGCTTAGATATGAGAGGAACATTATATTTCTGTAGTACAGTATAGTTTCAGTATGATTCCTAATTAAACCTGAAGCTTAAAGAAATATGTGGATTAATTATTTCTGTTTCATGTTGTGCAGTACTGTATTCAAAATGTATAATATTTGTGATTACTTTCTCCCAACACAGCATCTGTAGCCTATAACATCCAGATTCTGCTGGATAGTATGAGTGATGGGCAGCTGATCTTCGACTCACTGCTACGCAACGCATCCCACCCCATCACACAAGAGCTGTCGGACCTCACCAGCCAGGGCATCAGTGAGGCCATGATGGAGTCTCGCCTGGGGCCTCGATACCACAGTGCCACCATCACCAAGTTCTCAGACACAAAGGATATGGTCATGCCCTTCGCTGTTAAAGATATGGTGTGTATTGATGACAGAAGAGCTGTTTATCAGTTGTGTTATAGTAAGAATTTAGTGTTTACACGCTAAGGATGTGGTTTTGCCCTTCTCTGTTAAAGGAGTCGTGGGTGGGGGTGGCTGGAGTGCTGTTTATTATATTGTACATTAGCGATAGTTTTCACTAAGTCATATGCTTTTATCAGGAGCATGGCCTAGTGGCAGATGTAAAGATGGAGCTGGTGAAAACTGAGGAGGAAGACGACATGGGTGAGTTGAGTGAAACAGTGGTAAAGGAAGCCCTGGAGGTGGTCCTGAGAGATGCCAACTACTCCCTTGGCCGCACAGAGCTCTTCACCAACAAGAGGGTGTCGGTGCTGGGAGCAGAGGACTTCAACGAGTGTGCCCTCACGGACCACAATGATTGCTCTCCTCACGCCAACTGCTTCAACACTCCTGGGTCCTTCCTCTGCTCCTGTAGGGATGGATTCAAGGACATGGCCGAGTTGCCAGGCCGAGAGTGTGCTGGTAAGCTCACTTGCCATTCAAACTCTTTTGGCACTAGATCTAATGAAATTAATGACTATCTAGCTCTATTTTTCAAAGAACTCTGACTACTTTCAAGAGATTTTAGTCAGTACTTTTTCAGTATTGTAGATTTTAGCATTATTCTAGCTTTTTTTTCTGGAGTTTTGAGTACCTAACAACATTCATGTACGGTACCTCCAGTTTTGGTAACTTTGCTGATAGAAATGGTATTGTGTTGTTGGGAGAGAAACGTTTCTTCAACTCGGGCAGGACATGGGAAGAAATGGGATTTAACCTCCACCTGGGGTCAGAGAAAGTATGTACTTATTATTTTAATTGGATATTTGAATTCGGTCAACTTCTGGATCACACTGATTGAATTTAATTTGAAGTGTGTAGTATAGATAGAAACCTGGAGCCAAATTCACTAATAAACCAGATTAACTCATTCGTAAGTGTGATTTATATTCGCTGAAGGGCAAAGAGAGTGCAGAGTCGTCCGATGTCTCTTGTTTCTCATGCTAAAACAAGTCTTGGTTTCGAGAGGAAAATGATTATAGGTTGTGTGTGTTTTTGCAGATTGGATAAGAAAAGGAGAGTGCAGAATCTGCTCATATCTCTTGCCCTTCCTACAAAAACAGATCTGAGTTATGACAAGGAGTTAATCAAGAGGTTATTTGTTCCTGGGACTATGTTTCTCAGGGATCATAGTAAAAATTTAGCCCCTTATCCACTCCTGTTCCTTTACTAGCTGATTGAACTGAAGGCCTGTTGGACATGCATTTACTCAGCAGTCAGTTTTTTTTAACCACTTGGTTCTGAGTGGTGTCTTTTTTAGTTTATTTTTCAGACTCCAGTTCATTTTATGCAGCTTAAGGAAGTCCTCTTGTATTCTAAGGGGTGGAAGGCTGCAGCTAAGCCCTCCAGTTAGTCTGCTGACTAGAACAATCAAGTGTCAGCAAGAATAACAGAGAAAAAGCTTTGTAGGCTGAGTGCTCTAAATAGTCTGGGACACCCTGTTTAATGAATTCCCTCCATTGGCACCAACAGTTCAGACAGAGCAATGCGCACGTTGCAACTTCAAGGGTGAATGTGTGACACAACCTGATGGATCAATTGGCTGCCGATGTCTGCAGTGGTTCAGTGGTGACCGTTGTCAGATCAATCTCAGAGGTGGGTTCTTGATCCATAGTCTTATTGGGTAAGGAGGCTCCCTACCACCTTTACCTTATCAGTTTATTACACCATGACACATTAATATTCACATGGATGCAGTTTATTTAGTCTGTGTCAGTATCAGGAAGGTGTATATAGCACAAAGTATTGGTTCACTCTTAATGGATAGTTTGCTGAATAAATTGTCAAGGAGGAGGTGTTAGCAGGCACACTAAGCTGATGAGAATATGGGCTTTTACCCTAGTTTCATGTCAGTTTGATCTGTTTAGTCATTCCTTGTTTAAGTCAGGGATATATTACAGCTTACTGGCACCATAAATTGGGTGGAGCCGGCAGATCAGCTTTACTCTTATAGGTAGCAGTGGAAGTTTAGTTGGCAGTTTTTTGTAATATACCAGCACTGTGAACTTGATGGCAAAAAACAGTGGAAAAAAAAAAACAGCTTAATAACTAGAACTTTTAACTGTGTTAGGAATATTTTTGTTTGAGGTTCATGGGTTCTTTCGTGTTATATAAACCTTTTTGCGTATGGAATGCATTACAAGTATGTTCTGTTGCTACATAGTGTGTGTTTGATGTATTGACTGGAGCAGTTAAGAGACAGGAGAACCTAATCAAGCATGGTATGGATGTGATATATACCTCTGTAGACACTAGATCCTGAGAGGCCAGTAAAAATAGTTTTTCACATCTCATTAACATATATCATCTTGAGCACTGTCCCTGGCTGAACTTCGGTTGTCCTTGCAGTGATGCTGATAGTGCTGGTAACTGTAGGGTCTCTGCTGATCCTTCTGCTGGTGTTATGTCTCGCCCTGTGCTGCCTCCGTGCACGACGCAATGCCAGAGACAAGATGCCTCAGGTAGGTCACAAAACATCGGTTTGGAAGGCAATTAGGATTGTCATCTTATGTGAGGATGTATAGAAGTTTCTAGGTACTGTTGGGAAGTAATTGCCTGTATCTAGTTTTAGCATGTAGTTTAGCCTTCAGTCCATTGGAAACATTAGCTGTACCATGGCCAACCTCAGTAGCTGTGGGAAAGCCTTCAGAGGAGGCTGGGCATCATTTGAACTGATCGATTGACTTACTGATGTGCAATATGCATTTTGTGCTGTGTTCCCGTGCACAGGATGGCCGGTAGTACAGTGAGAGCTAGAATATGAATTTGTCTTAAATAACTTGTGATTCCCTGTCATACTAATGTTTTATAATGTTATCAGACAATGCTCAGTTATATCACATGTTGTGTATTTTTTTTTTCTCCTAAGTCTCAAGATGTCAGGTATACAGGGGCAAATCTAACATTTGATACAGAAGGGTCCAGTACTTGTTTTTAAGACATATCGGTGGCAATAATGCATTTTTTATTGTAAAAAATAAATGAAGGTATTTATACATTTAATTAAACAGCCATGAAATACTGTAAAAAGCATCAGCAGTAGAATCAGATAATGTTTTATTTTTTATTTTTTCAGAAATTATGTTATTTGTTCTTTTCTTTGGGTGGCCTGGAAGAATCTGACATTCATTCATTCATTCATTAAGAATATGGCACAACTTAGAAAAAGGGGGGGGTCTGGACTTCCTGCCCCCCCCTTCTGAATCCACCGCAGGTATATCATAAGTGTCATTACTGCAGATGGGTGGAGCTCCAACCTTCCTGCGAGCCCGAACCACAGGAGTGTCAGGAACGCTTGATCGTCGTGCCATGATCCATGACACCTCCTCAGAGAGTTCAGTTGACCACTCACGCCTCCGTGCTTCATCCTTCATGGTGTGTAAACTGATTTCCTAGTGACCCTTCACAATGACAGTCTGTTGATTTGCCTGGATGTAATGTAAAGGGGCACTTGAGGGAACCTAGTGAATTCTGTCATTTCCTCCTCATTACTCTGCTTTTTCTCAGAATTAGTATGTTGCATATTATCCATATGTAATAGTTCCATTTGACTTTGTGTCTCTTTTTTTTTCTCAGCTTGTAAAATATGAAAAATGTGTATTTCCAGAAATAAATTAATGTGATGAGTGTAATTATGCAATCATGCTATGCCGGTCATAAATACGGTTAATTTATATATTCTTCATCTAGAAGCTTAACTGAAGCTTACCGTTATTGCCATATGTGATGTTGTATACTGGTATTTGTTGTGTTTTATCGCAATGATGCTGCATAGAAGCTAGAGTGCCTCCTTATACTAGCACAGTAGTAGCAGTAGCTGTAACCCCAGGTGATTCTGAATGTAAACCCAGTAGACTGCAGGCCGAAGTTCCCCCTTTGAGGGGGACATAGTATCTGTTGTGAAGATACAACTCCTTTGGCTCTCCCTCTAACCTCATTTCATATACATTGCACACTATTGTTCTGTGTCTGTTGATACTTGAAGTGGGTCCAAGTCAGGCTGAAACTATTTTATCTTCTTAATTAGCACAGTTTCATTATGTGGGTATAGTTTCTTCCATTTGAACAATTCATGACGCTGTTGAATCAAGACCCACATCAAACCTTGCTGATTCTGCTCCCAGCTTCCCTCATTATGGATAAAGATAACTTTATATCTTTACCTTCTTCCCACTTACTTGTTCCTTTTTATCACTGACTTTCCCATCAGCCCCTTTTTATGATATAGGCAGTCACTGCTATATGCTGGAAGTGATTTCTAAAATACCACAGTTTTTTCCATACATCTGTTACAGTACATAGGGGGAAACTTGCAAATCAGCTATATAGTTAACTTCAGTAGGCAGTTTTTCTACAGTTTACTGTAGCAAAAATGAGCATCATATAACTAGCATATAACAGTATCATAGTGTAATAATTAAACTCTTGGTTTTGTCAGCCACCAACCTCCGAAAAGCAGGACCGTCCACCCAAGGCCCCACGCTCTGACATGAGTCTGGGCCGACGCTCCCACTCCTCCTTCGCTGAGGATCGCTCTGTTGGGCTTCATAGCACGCTGCCCCCAGTGGTTAGTCTCACAGTTGGTTACTGCTTGTGGCTGATAAGCTGTAAGCTGTAAATTTGTATGTAGCATGTAAAAGAGAATTAAGGAAATGTGTTGCAGTTTTTTTTTAAGCATATGGTATTGTATTTTCTGTTGTGGATTACAGTGCTGTAATGCTTAATGGTTTCCTTGGATCATTGAGTTTCTTTATACTGTACTTGTCTGAAATGAGAAGCCTAGTCCTTGGCACTAACACTCCTGATGGAGCGGTAAAGGATTAGATGGTGAATGAGTAGATGAATTTATGTTTATATGCTTATAGAATATTGTGTCTTGTCAAATGGTCATGGTAAAATGTTTTTGAATGGAGTTATGCTTATAAAATTTTGTAGTTTGTCAAATGGTCACGGTAAAATGTTCTTCACAGCTGATTCCACGTGTGAAAGGTCCAGCACCGCCCCGTCCCTCGGTGGTGAGTCGGGACAAGGATGGGGAGCCCCGAGTCATGATCGGTGCTGATACCCGGTCTGACCTGGCCAACTCCCAGCAGGCCTTTGTAGACCTGCTGGACCATCCTGTGGGACGGACCAGCAGACGGGACAGCATGACCGCCGCATCGGTTCATAGCGTGTCTCGGCCTGCTCGCTCCCGATCACAGTCAGGGGAGCACCTTAATGACTCCTTCCTCCATCAACTCAACCCCCAGGCCTCCACCAGGTCACGGTCCACTGACAGGCTTGATCACAGCCATCATGACCTCCACTCGGAGTTTGGTGTGAACTATTCCTTCAGGGGTGATGGGGAACGGTGAGTGGAGACAGGCCTGAGATGGATTGATGATTTACTGTGTATTATTGAATTGTTGTAGTGCAGTAAAGCAGCTACAGTACTTACTATAACTGTTCAGCATTACAGTATACTCACTGAAAAGTTCTCAGACACCTGCTTATGAAGTATGTGGAGGTAAGCAGTCTATGGCATGATCTTAGCGAGGATGGTATGCTTGATTGTGAGTGACTTAATCATATGTCATTACACTCGTATATAGTGCCCAAACAGCTGTTGCTGAGTCAGAGGATATTATATTTGTACAGCCAAGAGAATTCTGTCCAGATTCTTCGTTCCATTTACTAGATTGCCTAGTGTTCATAGTTGTGATGTTCCTTGTGAGAATGAACTCTTATTGATTATTTTGCAGCACACTGTTGATGCACGAGACATTTTTATCAGTTTGCAGTCACAGAAAGCATAACTGAGTACTATGTAAAGCATCACATGGTGAATTTGTATGAAAATAATTTTGAAATATCAACAGTACTGTATAAGTTGTTAACATGCCTTAACAGCCTTTGAGGCAATGCATCAGTATGGCATAGTTAAACAATCGGTGCTTAAGCCTAAATGCCCAAGGATATCTTTCCTGGATGAAGGATTTTTCTTTTTAAATAGTTCGTAAACCTTACAACCTGGAGATGTGTCACTCATTCTAAATGAAATTGTTTGACGTTGGTCAGAACAAAATGGAAGTAGGTTCCTTGCCTGAAAGTGCTGAAGCAAAGAGCATTAAGAAGTGATAATGATCACCCTATAATTTAATCTGATGTAAATACTGTACAGTATAAGACAAACATGAGAAAACTGCATAATTAGCCTCTCGCTTAGGAAGGATAGACAAATTTAAGACAGTGCAGAACAGTGTGGATGTCAAGATACCGGGTCCAGTATGTAAGTGCAGTTATATCAGTTAAATTCTTCCTTAGTTACAGGTCTCACACTCACTCATCCAAGCATTCATATGGAAGTTTCTCTTTACATGAAGATGTTTTATTATTACTGTACAGAATTGCATAATGGAAAATTCAGGAATGTTGCAGAGATCTTGATAGCAAAATACTGCTTACTGACAGTGGAGAAAGCTATGGGAGTTCTCTGTAGCTATATTCACATGGAAAAATATCCTTATATCCTTACATGAGTGGGATGTGGAGTCAGGCTGACAGTAATACATGTAAACGTACTTCAAGTTTCATGCCATCACTGACAATGATATATCCACTACAGAACGATGAGTGAGGCCCGATCCTATGATGAGACAACTGTGCGTCCCCCCATCAAGAGTATGAGAGCTGACAGTTTCTACTCCTCCAAGGCGCTCTCTTCACAACATATCTCTGATGTTGGTATCTCAGACTAAGTAAAGAATTTTGTGTGATGAAGGTTGAAAGAGAGGAGTATGGAGACAGTCTGTGATTTGGATTAGCTGGTGTATTTTAGAAGTACAGAGTGGCTCATAAGTAGCCTTCCACTAGAAACTCATGTGCCAATATATTGTGTGTGGTGAAGATGGCTTAATTTGCTATTGTGGGTATGGTTGTGGCAGTGGGAGGAGGATCAGGGAATGAGTAAACGATGCAGAGTAGATATACAGAGATGACACTGGCTGAACTGTCCCCACCATATACACATGAGATATTGCCCAGCAGAGCGGAAGTAGAGCATTATGTTTAGCCCACCCCTTATCATCACTGTTTAGGTTTTGGAGGGAGGAAAATGGGCATTGGTGACTGGTTGTTCAGATTTTTTCACTTATGGTTTACTTTCGACAAACCAGTGACTGTTCTCTTTTAAAGAAAAAAAGAGTGTGTTACGCATGACACAAATAAGCACTTACACAACCACAATAATTTGAATCTGGAAGTTGAGTTATGATTATTATTTTTTTTTGGGGGGGGGGAGAGAGAGGGGGGGGGGTTCAGCTTTCCTTGTTGAAAAGCTAGTGTTACTGTGTGAGGACATGCATGTTTAGTTAGTGTCTGAATGCAGTTCTATACACATATCTTCTACTTGCTTGACTTTCCTTGAGTAACTGTTTCTTCATAGTATTCTAAGTCTGACAGCAATAGTTACTAGTATTTTTATCACGGGAATAAGTATTTTCTACTAGAGGCTATTTAGAAATGCATTTCTTTTCTAGTCGTACCTCTCAACACCATTAGATACAGATATAACTAAACTTGTATATTTCACAAAGAGTCATGCTCAAGACTAAAATCATCTTGCATTGGCCAGAATTTTCCTAAGGTGTATCTCAACCAATGAATGAATGGGTTAATTAAGATAGGTTTAGTAACTCTTTGTTAAGGTTTCCTTCAGCTAAAAAATGTAAGTTTGTTCATTCCACTTCATTTACCAGTAAAAATTTATTATTGTACTTGAACTTCAGAGAACATTGCTTATTATGTACTATAGTCCTATTGCATCATCTTCCACTGTCTTTAGATATTATTTTACTTTCAGTATTTGAGGACGCTCATTACCCCTGATAAAACTGCTCCCTGCTAAATAAGTAGTGGCTGCACTGTATTATAGCTGAATGTAGGTTGCCTAGAAAAAAAAGAAGCACCTTGTTCCTGCTGTACAGTTATTCCTGTCTGCCTTCACTTTCTTCTGTCTCATTCTGTCCCCCCACTTACCCTGTGCTTATAGGAACACCAGACTATGGCTGAGCGTGACGGAGGCTCCACGCTGGTCTACCCTCAGACTGAGCTGTACCGACCCGTCAGAGTAAGTCACTAGGAGCTCTTCCCTTGCTGTCCTCTAGCTTTCATTGTCTTGCATAGCACATGATAATCTCTACTGGGAGTGCCTTGACTTTTCCATTGATGTATAGTTAAGGACAAAAGTTCACCTAGTTTTATACTTCTTCTACCTCTCACTTTCTTCAGTTTGCTAATACTGTATTGTATTTCTAATGTAAGAGAGACACAGTATGTTTCAGATGATGTTCTTTGCTATGATGCCCTATATGTGAAACAGATACAGTGGAAGAGTTTGGAGACTTTTGTCTCCGACTGTACCTGTGATATTTTTCAGTTCTCTTTTGTAATGCAAACCCTGCTGTGTTGTATGTAATATTTGTGTAGTAATAACATAGCAGTTACTGATGGTATGCACAGACTGTGGACAGATTTGGGGGGAAAAAATATGACATGGATGCATTAACTATTGATGTCCTATTAATATTGCTTTAGATATTAAAAAAAAATAGTATTTTTATTAAAGAAATGCTCTTTATAATAATATTGTAATGGATTATTAGTATTATCACAAAAATTCTGAAAAACCAAAAAAATCTTTCCACAAATTACCGTATATGAACAGTATGCAGACTTCATTGACATTGTTCAAACCTTGTGTTACCCTTTGTTTTCCAGGACACAGACTCCCTCAGTGATATGAGTGAGCAGCATTCCAAGGCCACTTCCAGCAGAGCCGTCTCCAGGAGCTTCTTCTCTTGAGCCCTTAGTCTTCCATCAAGGGTTAGCAACAAAAGCAGTTACAGACAGTGACATTACATCCATCAATTTTCTGTAGTCACTCCATAGTTATTCCTCACTAGTCAGTGGTTGGTTTAATATCAAGATAATAGCATAGGAAATGTGTACAGAAATACTTTTATTTAAATTTGTAGGAAATGATATTTCAGAGAAGACTTTTGCAGCATAAGAACAAATGGTGCTATATACTAAACGATATGATTTTGAAGCAACACAAAACTTGAATTAAATCATGAATGATATTAGCATTTTCAAGTTTTTTATCTTCCTCTGACTAGTGAAGAATCTAAGGAAGACTGCACCAAAATGGAATAGGAGATTGAATGCATGAACTAATGACATGAGAAATATTGATATCCATTATTTCTACGTTACCCCTCATATAGCTTATCTACTTGCTCTCTACTGAAGAGATCGAGACTGTATGGCCAAAACTTATAATGGCTGATTGCCATTGTTTTATTCTGCTTTTCCTCTCATTTTTAGAGGTGCTCATGAGTCAAGGGGCCGTATTGTCATAGGTCAGGGAGGTTTTCTAGTACATCTTCCTTACCAGTTCATTTTGCTAATTACAGTATACTTGTATGTTATCTGTATTATTTTTATATCAGTAGAGGATGCATAAGTAACATGCAAGAAAATATTAGTATCTCCACCGAGGCAGATGTCTCCTCCAATGATCTTGAACTTTGACCTTTTTCACTCAAAATATAATTGCTTTTTCTAATGATGGTTAACTGTTGATCCATATTTGGTGTAATATTGCTAAAAGAGGGAGCGACAGGCAGACAAACAGACCAAGCCCAAACAGTAATTACCTTAGTGATTTCCTTGATAATCTGGTAAGGAAGAGGGTCTCAGGCACCTCCATAACCAGTGAGGATATCGGCCCAGGTCACAGCCCAGCTCATGACTCACTGCAACACAGGTCACACCATTGTGGAAACTAGAGTGCTCAAGATGGCTTCATAATATTTATTCAGTTTTGGTGCAATTATTTTTATATACCCTATTGTACTTTCATAGCTGTGGTTCGTGTATCGGTTAACTTTATTTTTTTTTATTATTATTATTATTATTATTATTATTATTTTTATTTATTTTTTTTTTTGTGACCTGTTTTGCCGTTTTGCTGATGGTATTATTTTTTCAAAAGAATTCTCTTTATACTTACAAATTATTGTTACTTTGCCCATGTTTGGTATGAAGTCATAATTTGTTATGTTAGTACACTGTAATTACTAATAGTTTACACGTAGGATAATGCTCACATGTTCAGTGTACATATGAGCTTTGAATATCTTTGATACATTCTTTTCTTTGACTATTAGATCCATCTGTTATTACTTTTGTATTTTATGAGTTGGAATTCCATTTCTAACCATTGTAAAATGTAAATACATCTTATGTATATACAATACATGTAATCTGAAGCATGTGCAGTTGGCTCAAGCGAACTTCACTCAAATTCCTCCAGTCTGGCTATAGGGCTATACAGTACAGTGTATGGTAGTGGCCCGGTTATTGCAGTCCATAGTTGTTGTTTTTGAAGGCATTTACCGGTTATCATTGAGTCATTTGGATTTTATTATTATTATTATTATTGTTATTATTATAGATGAAACACCAATAATAACTTTTTGGTCGCTGTACAGTGTATAACTAAAGAACTAGGAATGCTGTCCACTAAGATAGCAATAGCTATATTGTAATGATTATAAATGTTATTTTTGTGGTATCGCACCATAGGTAATAAAGTGTAGAAATCCGTGTGAGAGACAATGAAATGCTTAACTGTCATCAGAAGCAATAATTGGGGACCATCCTTCACTTGCAGGCAGGCGTGTACTGTCATTTGTTCATGGAGTAAAGCGCTTGATACTTACACCTTGATGTTATCGATATCATGCATTGGGCTTAACTTGCCTCATTTCCAACTCAGATGCTGTTTCTAAGTCAGTACTTGTATATTTTTATTTCCTTTAGTTGTTAGTGTATAGACTGGGGCTATATTCATATTGATAGTATGTACAGTATATCAGACTGCTGTATATCGTTTCTTGTATAAAAATATCTGTGCCAAATGGCAGCTCATTATTAGGATCTAAAATACAGTACCTTAAGTTCACTTCTCTGTCACATTATGGTCCTTAAACATCTTGTGTTCCTCTGTTAAGGCAACTGCAGCCAGGTCAGAAGAGCCACAGCATTTCATATTCTGGTTGCATCACTACGACCCATATTATCTTTAGCTTAGGAGGCTTTCTAGCACTTTGCCCTTATCTGTTGATTTCAGCGTATGGCCCAGTTAAGTGGCTGGTGTGTTGCAGCCTTCTCGGTTCACATACAGAGCCAGTGATTGCAACGGACTGCTATTATTACTGCATATGGAATGTTAATATCTTCATTTTGATATATGTATGCTATCTATATTGTTATTAAATAGCACAAAAGAGAATATTGGGGTATAATACTGTAGCCAGGATAAATTGCTAAGGAAGTTGCTAGAAACCCTCCTCAGTCGATAGTAATACGACCCTGGATCACCTGGACCGCCTGCTTGTGACCTGACGGGATGGTATGAGTGTTGTACGCTTGATCCGTTGTAGTAATAAATATTTACTTAAAAGCTCCCGATTCCCTGCCCTATTGAACTTACTCAACGTTGTCATTATGATCAACCTGACCCCTTTTGTTTTTTCTACCTAAGGATGGAATGAGGTAGAGTCCAGAAAACAAGGAGAGAGAACATGAAAAAGAGAGAACAGTCATCATTATGCCCAGTGAAATATCAACAGAAGAAGAACATTCAAGAAAAGGGGGAAATATCGGCATACAGTACACTACAGTACTAGGTATTATCCTTGTAAAGTAGAATTCTAAGCACTTGACAGTTTTCTGTAGTTTGATACTGAGTTTGCTATCAGTCACAGATCATAATACTGTACACTATACTATATTGTAGTACAGTAACTTAGTCTTCTTCCTTTTTTCTTGTAGTAATTGTTACTAGTGTAACAATGTCAGTAATTGCATAACTTTCCATACTGTAGACCTGCTCATCCAGGGGCATTGACAGCTAGTACAGACCCAGTGGCAAACAAACCCAGTAGACTAACTGTTCTCTTTCACTTAAAGGAAAAAAAAATAAGACATCCATCTATCATCCACCTCTTAATTGCTGCATTAGAAGCTTAGGGCCAACGACTTGGCTGCTTGCTCCAAACATTTAAGATGACAGCTACCCACATCTATTTGTATCGTACTGACTCTGACGACGTCAGAGCTGGCGTTGAAAGGTTCACAGTTCAATTTCAGGGAGGATTATTATAGAAAAAACGTGTTTGTCGGCTTTTGGAAATATCAAACGGAAGTCTCCCAGAAGGTAAGCCAGGCCCTGACCTCCTGGCCGTCTTATCAAGCCAGTGGTCAAGCGGAGTGATTTGTATTGGATACGTAATGTAGAGTGACAAGTTAACAAATATTTTTAAAGTCATCTAGAAGATCCTTTATACCATGCATACATTACATTCCCACAAAACAGGCATCACCTGGAAAAGACTTCACGAAACTGCAAGTGTACCCTTTCAAGGCACTATCAGTAAAATACAGTAATGTTTTTTAAATAGCAAGAGCAGTTAAATTTGCGCCATATACCAGACTGTCTGACATTATCAACTTGGCTTCATAACCAGATCTACCAGAAAGAAACGTCAGGTGCAGTGATAATCGAAGATTGTCATTGGGTTTCTTAAGCAATCTAACATCGACTTATAAACATTTACCAGTTTACTGCATGGCTTCATCATCATAAAAATGAACGTTACACTGAGCCATGCAAAGCCATGTGAGAAGACAACAATAACTCTATCTATCTATATGCCTAAGCAGCTTCCCCCAAGGAAAGGGAGGTAGCCGAGACAGGACGACACACTCCCCATTTACTCATCCATTCAAACACATTCATTCGCATCTTAGCCCCAAAGGGGAGAACGGACAGATCCTCACTGCACCACACCGCACAAGGGTCAACTGCGCATTGCAATCAGTGACATCCGCAGCAGGGCCCGACAGCAGAGCTGGTTTACCCCTGCCACATCATAACAGACTCATCCCCTTACCCGCACGTGACCTGACTAGCTGATCAGACCAAATGCGGGAGAATATCCCCTCAGGGTTGCGTCATCACTTATTCATTCACAATTTCTCTCCATTTATTTCTGTCACGCACAGCCACTCTTCCTTGCTCAACAGACATCCCTCTCGCGTCCAGCGCTCTCTTCACACTGTCCATCCATCCTATTCGTGGTCTTCCTCTCAGCCTTACACCTCTCACATCAAATCTAGATATCTTTTTCACCAATCGTTGAACAATAACAACAACAAACATACTAGTACGCTAATACTGTAAACTGCGTCTTGGCACCTAAATTTATGCTTGAATTTCCCGCGCCAGAATTCTCCGAGGTCATAAGTTTGCAATGAAAATACGCCTCAACGTGGTAATATTCATATAAAATTAGACAAAGTAAATAAAACTGATAGTGATACACATACTGTTACCCACATTTAAGGGCACATCAACTACGGTAGACAATAAACTAAATATGACCGTATAACTGGTACATAATGGTTTTGAGACTTTTCGAAGGCCCAAAGGCGAGTGTGATATGGTAAGCATGTTTTCTACTCGTTACTGATTATATAGGTTGTTCCATCGTCTCTGCGTTGTTCACTGTTACTGATAAATGCTCTGGTAATCAGGTAATTCTTTGGGTTTAATAGCGCGGTGGAGATTTGGGGATTAATTTGTGCCTAGGAAATTACCAATACGTTGTCATAGTAACGCGAATGTGTTGTGAATGATGATTTTTTTTTTAAAGTTATTTTTCCATCGTTTCTGTGTCGTTCACTGTACTTGTATCATGAAAAACTATATTATGGAAAGGAAAATGAAAACCCGTGTATGTGAATATAATTTCAAGCTCGTGGCTGTATTGTTAGGTACAGTACATATTTGAATGCAGTACAATACTTATACAGTACAGTACTTATCAGTGTCAGTTTTATGCAATACGAGTGTAAGTACCATTGTGTGTGTGTGTGTGTGTGTGTGTGTGTGTGTGTGTGTACTGTAATATGCTATACAAGTTCTTCAAAAACTAATCAAAAATTTTAATTGTAACATTTAAAGCTTATCAGATCAGGGTGTATGTAGACTTTTTTTTTTTCAGTGGAGTATTTCGTGTTGTGTTTGTATTTTATTTTTTATATGGTAGTTTAACATTAAATTATTTTAACTTACTAGCTAATCTTTGGTAGTGACTGGAAGCTGTAAATATTGACTTCCTTTAGAGGGAATTTGGAAGAAAGTAAATTATGTATTGTATGTAAGGGTAGATTTTTTGAGAGGGTGATGGGGGGTAGGAGGCGAGGGGTGTAGCAGTGTTTTCTTAGTCCGAACAGGAGAGAAGATAAATTTTTTACCAGGTTTTTGTAGTGGTAAGAGGTGAGGAAGTGGACTACAGAAGCGTTTGTGATTAGAGAGAGGGAGGGGGGGAATGTATGACCCCTTAAATTTGTGAGGCTATCAATTCTCGGCCGAAAAACTGAGACGGGAAAATACTCGGCTTTGAAAATTATATGAGACACAGAAGGCAGGGGGTGAGAAGGAAGGTTTGGGAGTCTGCTGTAAAGGAAGGAGAGAGGAACGTGAAATTGTAAAGATTCGGAGGTCAATGATGGAACGATAATTGCTGAGACAGGGTGAGAATATTTGGCTTTTAAAAACTGTTAGTGACTCAGACACTAAGATTGATCATGTTTGGCTTTGGAAATTTGTATAAGGGCAGGCAGCGGGGTTATCCTACTTAGCAGAGGCCATTGTAGAGGAGAGGTCAGTTGGGGTCAGGTCATCGTCACTCTCAGGGGTAACTGTGAGCTCCTCGTCGTCGCGGTCATCACGGTCGTTGCGTCGCTTTGTGTGCTCCATCATCTCCCGTAACAGAGGCCGTTTATCAGGCGACGAGGGACGATTGCTGCCGCCAAGCTGTGGAAGATGGCGTGATAATTGACACCTTCAGAGAGAGAGAGGAAGGGAAATGTATGATATATGCTGTATATATTTTAATAGAGGCTGGATCTGGTTGCTCTGTGTCCTAGTTTACAGTGTCTCATTTTAGCAACTAGTCATTTTTTAACACCTGGTCTCAGTTTGTGATTGGCTTGTTTTACTTTAACAGTTCGGCCTCCCATTAGGGGGAGATGATGATGATGATGATGATGATGACGATGATGGTGTGGTGGTGGTGATTATTGTTATTGTTATTATTATTATTATTATTCCTTAAGAACTAGAAGGGGTTTGCATGGTTTTACGTGTAGGGTAGGAGTAAGCTTACGGGCGTGGCGTGTGCGAGGTGCATGGGTAGAGCGAGTCTGGGTAGGAGGGGGTGGTCGTGGAGGGGGGCGTGGGTGAGGCAGGGGCACAGGCCAGGACCCAGGCACCCCACGTGTTCCTCACTCCGCCACCTCAGGGACGCTGCCGCTGCCGCCGCTCCGAGGCTGTCGTTAAGAGTTCAGGAAACAATATTAATACACTAATAATTGAAAAAAGCACAACATTACACACACACACACACACACACACACACACACACACACACACACACACACACACACACACACACACACACATTTGCAGCTAGACCTGAGGAACCACCATTGATCTCAGTACAGTATTAACACAGACAGGAAAACAACATCAGGTCATCATTTATATTGTTTCTTGTATTACACCGGTATAGAGAGGAATGAGTAGGTGGAAGTGAGAGAGAAATGGTAGGTGGAAGTGACTGATAACTGATTGTCAGTGGAGAGACTGGCTGTGGAAGTATGAGTACCACAAGACAGTGTGAGGTGTGAAGTATAAGCATGTGAACAAGTAGAGTATGAAGTGAAGTGAATAGGTGAAGTGTGCAGATGTGACACAATGTGGAGTGAGAAGTGAATAATTGGAGTGCAGTGTAAGTAGTGAAGTGAGCAGTTGGAACATAAGGTGATGTGTTAATTGAATGCACATGCCGAGTGAACAACTGGAGTGTGAAGTGAACAGGAGGAATGTAAGAGGCATAAGGTGAAGTGTAAGTGTAGTGCATTTGCGAAGTGAACAGGTGGAGTGTGAAGTGAGCAGATAACTTGAACAGATGTAGCATAAGATGAAGTTTAAATTTAGTACACATGTGAAGTGAACAGCTAGGGTGTGAAGCAGAATAAAATGTAAACAGTTGAAGCAAAGGATGTAATAAGTGTGGTCACCTGGTAGCCACAGCCAGGTGATCCTCGGTGGAGAGGTGGTCTGTGGGTGCCGCGGAGGTGACGGGCGGTGGCGGCGGCGGCGGGGGCGGCGGTGTGGCGGCGCGAGGTGGGGCGGAGCTTACAGTCGCCCTTTCCCCGCCCACTCCGGCTTCGGGGGCGGAGCTGGGCGGGTGTGGGGGCAGGGGGGGAGAGGGAAGCGGCGCCTGACTCCGCCCCCCTGGAGGACTAGAGGGCCCCGTGTGGGGTGGTGGAGGGGGGGAGCGGGTGAGCCAGGCTGGGGGGGACAGGCCCAGGTATCGAAGCCGCCACGCGTCCTGCACAAACTGCATCCGTGTCTGTTTTCGCCACTTGGCACGACGATTTTGGAACCACACCTGCAGGGGAGAGGGTTGGAGTAATATGGCATCATCAGCATCAAAGGACTCAAAATAATCCCCAGTAATGTGTTTACAACGTGGTCCTCCTTATGTTTATGTGATATTATTTAGCTAGAGTGGCGTCTCTTTCTCGTAGGGTTAAAAGCAACCTCAAGTAACATTCTTTGACGTGAAAAATCGAGACTTTATTGTATTCAGCTTCAGGATGTATCTGACCTAAGTAAAATCCTCCTGTATCAGCCAGACTATAACAGTACGAGTAATAAAATCCCTGCGCTGAAGGTGCTAAGTGACAGACGATTTTATTCAGCCTGCTCCCCGCCTCTTTAAGGGTCTGCATACAGGAGGGAGAAATAAGGAACATCCAGGTAGAATTGTTCACTGTGTCGTATAAAGCCCTTCATTCAGCATTTATATTTTTTTAGATTAAATTTAAGATATACTGAATACTTGGGACGAGGACAGGAAGGTAGCACGGTACGGTATCTAAAAACTCTCTCTCTCTCTCCACGCACTTCCTGAGAGAGAGAGAGAGAGAGAGAGAAGGCGTTGACAAATTAAATTGGATGAGATGGGAGCTCGCGAGTCAAGTTTTACCAGATTATTAAAGTTTCCTTTGTTGAAGTGTAGACGCTGCGAATGTGTTAGTGTGAGTGGGAAGGTATGTGTGTGTGTGTGTGTGTGTGTGTGTGTGTGTGTGTGTGTGTGTGTGTGTGAGGTGATGAAAAAGATGTGTATATTATTTGGGGAGATTGTGTGTGTGTGTGTGTGAGGTGATGAAAAAGATGTGTATGTTATTTAGGAAGGTTGTGTGTGTGTGTGTGTATGTGTGTGTGTGTGTGTGTGTGAGGTGATGAAAAAGATGTGTATATTATTTGGGGAGATTGTGTGTGTGTGTGAGGTGATGAAAAAGATGTGTATGTTATTTAGGAAGGTTGTGTGTGTGTGTGTGTGTGTGGAGGTGAGATGATGAAAGATGTGCATTATTTAGGGAGGTGTGTGTGTGTGTGTGTGTGAGAGAGAGAGGTGATGAAAAAGATGTGTATATTATTTGTGGAGATTGTGTGTGTGTGTGTGTGTGTGAGAGAGAGAGAGAGGTGATGAAAAAGATGTGTATATTATTTGTGGAGATTGTGTGTGTGTGTGTGTGTGTGTGTGTGTGTGTGTGTGTGTGTGAGGTGGAGTTACATAGAAGCACAGTATGACGGTACAAAAACAGAGAGGCAGCCGAAACACCAAAATTACAGAATGTATGTGAGGCTGATGAAGAGTTTTTGAGTTAATAAAGAAGCATGGATTGGTAAAGAGCTGTGTCGATTGTTAGGGTGGATTGTAGAGATAAAAATTTAGAAGGACTGAAGGATTGTAAGGAAGGTCGTGCGATGCTAAATGATTACAGTGAGTTTGGTGTGAGAGGACGAAGGTACGAAGTTAGTTGATTGAGAAAAGTCAGAAGATGAATAGGGTAAAAGATAGATTGATCATATTTCTTTTCTTCTTCATCATAATCTTTTTCTTCTCCATCATCGCCTCCTCCTTCTTCTTCTTCTCCTCCTCCTCCTCCTCCTCCTCCTCCTCCTCTTCTTCTTCTTCCTCCTTCTTCTCCTCCTCCTCCTCCTCCTCCTCCTCCTCTTCTTCTTCCTCCTCCTCCTCCTCCTCCTCCTCCTCCTCCTCCTCCTCCTCCTCGTTGTCGTTGTCGTCATCGCCATCCGAAAGCAATGCCCAGAAACACACACACACACACACACACACACACACACACACACTGACCTGGACACGAGCTTCCGAGAGGTTGATCCTGCAGGCGACCTCCTCCCTCAGGAACACGTCGGGGTAGTGCGTGCGTTGGAATAGCGCCTCCAGTTCGCTCAGCTGCTGGGCCGTGAAGGTGGTGCGGTTTCGTCGCTGTGGGGGGAGAGAAGATTCGTAACTGTGTGTGTGTGTGTGTGTGTGTGTGTGTGTGAAAGGAAAAAGGACTTTATATTAAAAGAATTTTTTGATGTGCGTGTGGGGAGGGAGTTGAAAGACCGTTTGGAAAGAAGGAAGGCGTCAGTGAATGAACAGGATATGAAAGTGAGTATACGGTGAAATTGAGAGAGACAGACAGACAGACAGACAGCAGAAGACAGACAGACAGACAGAGACAGCTGTGTTAGTATTAGAACACTTTGTAGGCTATGTGATGTGCTTTTGTGCTATGGAATCAAAAATAAATTGCAAAAAAAAAAATGCATGTTAAAGCTATTGTTTTGGATATGTAGCAGCTTAGCCATTATATGAAGAAAAAAATGTGATGCTTTGAGATTTTTCTGATGGTTGCCGGATCGGGACATTAGTATTTTTCATTCACAAATCGTAAACCTTGCCGTGGCGGAGATGGGGAGGGGGAGGATGTGAGAATAGAGAGTTTAGGAAGGCGTTGACCGCAAAGGATGTGGGAGAAGGGGAGGAGTATGGGTTATTATGAATTTCTTTTAAACAGCCGTAACTTATATATCACAAGGTCATGCTGTATAAAAACACCTGCTTATACTGTTGCATCAGTCCTGTATGAGACAACCGTAGGGTGTATTCAGTATAGATGGTGGGGATCAGTGCCCTAGTGATGACATGTGAAGGTGCGTGGTGCCATATCCAGTGCGTAGGAGGACTTCTGGGCCTCAGCTAACGGACTGTCATATCTCTCCCCGAATAGGATACGTAAAGAAAGAAGGGAAAAAAATGATGGGAGGGAGGGATGATGTAGGTCGGGAAGAGAATTTCCGAATTGCAGTCGATGTGTTCATTTTCTCTCCAGGAAGATCTGGGTTAGGTGAGAGTTTGTTTGTTTGATCAAGAAGGTTGTGCTGGGTTAGGTTGGGTAAGGAAAGTTAGAGTTAATCGGTTAGGGTTAGGTTAGATAAGAGGATACGTAAGATGAAGTAGAGTTAGTCGGTTAGGGTTAGGTTAGATAAAAGATCAGGTAAGGTAAGGTAGAGCTAATCGATTTATGTTATGGTAGATAAGAGGTTAGGTAAGGTAAAGTAGAGTTTATCGGTTAGTGTCAGGTTAGGTAAAGGGTAGTTAATTTATGGTTCCCGGTAAATTAAGTACAGCTATCATCCTGTGAATTGAACTTGGCGCACGATGCAGTAAATGGTGTACCGTACGGAAAGGGGAGTCGAGGAACGGGAGAGATGGAGGAATGGAGTGGAGGGGTATATGAGAGAGGGGAGGGTATAAGTTGGGGGAAGGTCAGTGAAATTAAGGGGACAGGGTGACGTAGAGGCGATTTATTTGTGGCCACCCCAAACGGGATTAAATCGTCTGACTATAGGTAGGTAGAGAGATATAAATAGGAATGTGGTGGTGTAGTGACAGGTTTGCTTATCCTGTCCTTCCCCCACCCCCCTCCTCCTGTCACTCTCTTTCATGACCAGCATCAGAGTGACGGAGGGATTATGTTTAAGATTTTGGTCAGTGGTTTTGGAGTTGCCGTATAAACTTTGTGCCGTTTTGTTTGGTCGTTTGTTCAGTGTAAGGATTGTTATGCCAGTGTATAGTTTGTGTTGTATTTTTTTTTGTTTTTTTTAGGTAATCATAATTTTCAAAAATTTCGTGATTGATATTAAAATGAGTGTGCGACGGATTTCAGGTTTTGAGACACCTAATTTTGTGTCCAAAGAATAAGCGATCTGTTTTGAAACAGACAGTTCTGTTCCCTAACAGTAAGCGACTACTTCGAGATACTAAACTTGTCCCCTAAGGATGTAATTTTATATTTTATGAAAGTCAATTTTGGATTACGATTATTTTCGAGAAAACTAAATTTGAACCAAAAGAATGAGCGACTCTTTTTTTTGAGAAAACCAAATTTGGACCCCAAGAATGTGCGATTTTTTTTTTTTACCAGTTTTACACCCAAAGAATAAACGAGTAAAAAAAAAATACCCAAAGATTAAGCGATTTTTTTATTTAGAAAAGCAGCTCTAGACCCCCCAAATAAGCATTCTTATTATTTTATTTATTTATTTATTTATTTTTTTTGATTCACGCAAATACGCAACTTTTCTTTTTGAGAGAGGGAGAGAGAGAGACCCTAAGAATATGCGAACATTTTAGAGAAAACCAAATTCGAACCCAAGGAATACGCGACAATTTTTGAGATACCCGGTGTTGGCTGGCAAAATTGTACTAGCGGGGAACACATGCAGGGATATTCTCATGTAGTTAATACGGTATACTGTATAAGTCAGTATAACGTATTGGGCGAATTGAAAGAATGCATACGGTACTAGTGTGTAAAATACCACCTGTTATTATGAATGGAGGTCATCTATACTCTGATTTATGTTTTTTTTTCCTCCTTTACTACTCTGTTAAAATATAATAATAATAATAATAATGATGATAATAATAATAATAATAATAATAATGAATTGCTGGACTCGTGGTTTAATACAATCATGTCACTTTAGACTCGCACAAGAAAGAAATTATGTTTATATAGAGAAAAATGAATTGTAATATACCCGTGCCATACAGGTGTTCATGTTTCCAACCCATTACAATTTTCCCTCGCCTTATGACAGCCCTCCTCGTTGTGAAGGGGTGCAACATTGACAGTGAGGTGTGTGTGTGAGTTGAAGAAGGGCGGTCTGAGAGCTGGGGACAGAGTTACGTGAAGGCGATTCGCTTGTGGTCGCACCGTCTGAATTAATGTGTCTGGCTAGATAGATAGATAGGTAGACAGATAAATGTAGATGGGTAGATACACAGGTAGGTAGGTAAGTAGGTAATAAATATAGATAGGTAGGTAGATAAGTTTTTAGATAGATAGATGGATGGATATTGTGATGTAGCCTACCCACCTGCCTTCGCCTTCCAAACATGTACTCGTCCATCAGTATCTCAGTGGGCAGGGGTGGTAGTCCCGGCCCCAGCCCCCCCGCTCCCCCCAGGTAGCCCCCCGCCATCCCCCCTAACAGGGTGGCGGCCGCAGCGGTCGTGATCGGCAGCCCCGCACCGCCGCCGCCGCCGCCGCCTCCGCCCCCGCCGCTGCTCGCCGTTGCGCTGGTGATGCTGGGGCTGGGGCTGCCTGCTGGAGGGTTACACGGTTAGGGTGGTGGGTCTTGGTGCTGTAATGGTGATGGTGGTTAAGGTAGTGGTGATTGGTGGAGAGAACTGGGAGTAACACTAGTGATGGTGATTTTTTTGTGGTGATTGGTTGTTTTTTGTGGTGATCGGTGGTGATGCTGATGATAGTGATTGCTGTTTGTTACGAGGACGGGGTGGTGATAAGTGGGTTAAGGCGGTGGGCGATGGTGCACTTATGTTGATGGTGATTGGAAGTGATGATGATGATTGCTGCTTGTGATGAAGAATGGTTCGGTGATGCTATTGATGATAATGATTACTGATGGTGAAGAGGACGAGGTTGTGAGGAGTGATAGTGATACTGATGAAAAGGATAGCCAAGGTGGTGTTATGGTGCTGTGATGGTGATTGCTTTTAACACTCCAAGGGCGCCGTTCTTCCTACAGATAAATAGTATGATCTAGCCGTGGTCAGCATATAAGACGGTGGTCAGAAGAATATGCTGTCCTGAAAGTGGTGATGATGATGGTGGTTACTGTTGATGATGATTGGTAGATGGTGATGATGGTGGTGTGGTAGTGGTGTGGTTAATGATAGTGTGTATTAGAGGAAAGTGGTTGATGGGAATAGTTTTAGTGATGATGATGTAGGCAGTGGCATCATGATTAGCAGTATAGACAGTGGTGATGCTTACTGTTTTTGTTGGTGGTGATGATGTTAGTGATCGTGGAAATACTGGTGATAATTGATGATGGTGGTGATGGTGTTAAGGATCTTCTGTTGAGAATCATGGCGATGGTGGTATTGATTGTTGGTGATGCTGATTGTGGTGAGGATTGTTTTTTGGTGGTGATGGTGGTGGTGGTGATGGTGGTGGTGAGGGTTGTTGTTGGTGGTGGTGGCGGTGGTCATGATGGTGGAGATAGTGGTGGTGAAAGGAACATTTTGGTGAGAGTCATGGTGTTGCTGGTGATACTGTTGTTGTTGGTGGTGTTAGTGGTGATAGTAGAGGCGGGAATAACAGTACTGGTGAATATTTTGGTTATGGTATTAGTGGGGGTTGTGGTGGTGGTTGTTGGTAATTGTGATGTAGGTAGTTGTGGTAGTCTAGGTGGTGGTGATTGTGATGAGAGTAATAGTGGTGATTTCAGGTGAAGACATCAGTTACTGGTTTGGGTGGTTGTGGTTTGTGATGGTGACTGAAAGTGGTGTTGATGATAGTTATTAATGGAGGTAATGGTGGTAATCATGGATGGTGGTGATGGTGATGCTGGAGGTGGCTGGTGATGGTGATTGTAGATAAAATAATAATAATCATCATCATCATCATAATAATAATAGCAGCAGTAGTAGTAGTGGTAGTAGCAATAGTAGTAGTAGCTGTAGTAGTAGTAGTAAAAATAAACAATATGAGTGGAAGATGAGAAAAATCACGCTTCACCCCTTTCGTTTTTTTTTATTAATTGCATAGGAGACATGTTCGGTAGTGAAAGGGCCAGAAGCAGTACCAACTTAACCCTGTCTCAGTACCAGTTCAGCTTTAATGCCTTATTCTTGGTAGACTTACTCTTAATTTCGGAAAGACGAGTTTATGTGAAGGGATTAAAGTCTTCAGTAGCTTCTTCAGGACCAGGGCGTCTTCTGTGCTTAATTCTTGCTACCCTTAGATAATTTATTCAGGCTAGGAGACTTAGCATGGTGAAGGGGTAATGATTTTTGAAAAGGATATTGAACGAAAATAGTAAGCTCTTAGAAAGGTATATTATTGCCTCGAACTCAGAAGCTAATGCATGTACAGTGCTAAAAACCATTGTAATTATTGGGTGTTAAATTCCGTAACAGAGAGGGTCTAAGCCGGTAGAAAAGTTGAGACAGCAATTTTTCTCATTCAGCACACGAGATGATCGGATTATACAGCCACGATTGGTCAGTTTATTGGTGTCTGTAATTAAGAAGGATTAAGCCAGTGATGATAAGACATCTGCCCTAGCTAAAAAAGGACTTTTATGTTTAATTCATTAGTTTGAAGGACATAAGCCAGCAAAAATAGACACAACTATGATATTTCGTTCAGAGCACACTGGGCAGAGTAAAAGGATGATTTATTGTTAGTTTCCATAAATAAGACGAATCAGGTTGAGAATTGTTGGTTTCAGTTAGCTGTGATAGACTAAAGGAATTTACCGTAACTGTTTGTTGTGTAATTAAAAGGAATTAGGTCAGTAAAACAAAAATAACAAACCTTAGTACTTTCCGGCGACGGGATTGTAGGCAGAAGACGTAACGATAGAAGGTGCACAGATTCCGATGACACAGAATTGAATAGAAAACTAGGATGAATTCTCAGTAGTTATTCTTGGTGGTAGTTAGTGTATCGTGGGTCCTGCGGTCCTCTGATGCCTCTGGTCCTGACCTTAACTGGGTAGGGTCATAACTACAGGGGTGAGACTTCTTGGAGTATTTAGATCGGATTTGGTGGTTGAGGAGTTAATTATGGTGCTCCTGGGGCCGCTGAGTAGGTATTAGGTAAAGGGAGAGCCACACAAAGCCAGAATATGCCTTCTTTTGGGTCCCTTCGGAGGTATTGGATTAATTTCAGCTGCCGGTCGAGTGAAACAGTCTCGGTGGACAAGTAGTGTAATACTGTAATAATTTCTCCCCGGTCTTATCCGTTCACCCCGCCTTCCTCCAGCCTGTGGACCACCAGTACAGGAATAATTAGGAAATAATAATGACGGCAAGTTTATAACCCAAGGATTTATAGAGGGGGAGGTGACGTGAGCGCGCAGCCTTGTCTCCTCCCACCCGCGTTCCCTCAAGCCAATCACGAGCTGTGGATTTGGCAGCTTCCTCCCCGGCGCTGGGTCTCTGCCATATACCGCTTGTCCTTCGTAATTCCACGGCTTTATCCCTCAAAATGGTTACCCAATGACTCGATAACCCATGTTCCTATATTGATAAATGAATGGAGATCTAGCAGTCATAGAGTTAATGGGGATTTATAGTATTTTTAGGTGCTTTTAGGGGTTATTTTTGGGGAAAGAGCAGTGTCCCCCTTTCTCCCACTGCCGCCCTCACGGCATCTCAGCGCTCACCGCCTTTTTCTTATCTCTACATTTAGGACATTAATTAGCGTGGTGGGTCGTGGAGATTAGCTTATTACCTGCTTAGATGTGGGATCTCCTCAGCTCGCCAGCAGCCCTCCTCTCACATACCCTTTAAGCCAGGCAGGGTGGTGGTGCTGGTGGTAATATAATGCCATTGGGGGAGATTGTCTGGCTTTACTTAGGCTTTACCTTACCTTACTTTATAAATAACCTCCCGTTAATTTATTCATTATTTTGTGAATTAGGTGATTATGGTTGTTTATTTATTTTTTTTTATTATTTCGTAACTGGTGATGGAGGAAGGCGGTGTTGGTGGTGGCTTTAGGGGGATATACTTTCATTGCTAATTTTGTTTATAAATACTTCCTTTACTTATAACTATGTAAGGGAGTCTGGGGTGTAATATCGGCACTGGTCATGCTATTCAAAATGATCGTAACAGGTAGATGTGCCAATAGGATTAAGGAGTTACGTGGTTATCCAAATGCCATACACCATTTGATGTTTCCTACCGGAGTTGAAAGTCGTGGTAAAATGTCGAGTACGAATATTGAGACGGGTGAAGGAATCGTTAATGTGTAAAAAACCTTGATTTCCAAAGACCATATACTCACTGAAACCGCTAAGATTGGTAATAGAATGGTGGGATACGTTGGTCGAATTCGGATGTAAAAATAATACACCATTTCCTTTTTTCATTCGTTTGCCCAGATTTTGGATGTGCGTGAAATTTTTAGGGCCCCTCACCATTGTAAGCACATTTCTCAACTTTGGAAGATGTGTGTGTGTGTGTGTGTGTGTGTGTGTGTGTGTGTGTGTGTGTGTGTGTGTGTTTCAGATACAGTAAGTGTCGATTACTGTATAGGCAGCTGTCTTACACACACACACACACACACACACACACACACACACACACACACACACACACACACGAAGGAGCAGGTGGGGGAGGGAAGGAAGAAGAAGACGATGAAGGAGGTGGAGGTGGAGGGGGACGGGGAGTATGAGCAGGTAAACAATAGCATGATCGCGGGAGGCAGCCAAGAGGGAGAAGTAGCCTTTGACCGGGCAAGTGTGAAACAGGCTAGCTAATCCTTCCTAAGTGGACAGCTCCTTGTTCCTACCGGGGCACAAACAGCCTCCCAGGTATTATTTATCGTGATCAAGTGTCCTCTTTTACCATTAGGCTAATATCACAAGCCTTTAGATCTTCCGGGAAACACGACTCGGCCCCCTCCTCCCCCCACGTGTCAACTTTGCCCCAGCGTTCTCAGAGGTGAATGTCAGGGTCTTTTGTGCTGGATTGTAGGTCTTAAGGTGAAGCGGGGTCTCAGGGCGTGTGTGCCATAAGGTTATAAAGAACGAGTTAGGAGGAGAGAAAGAGGGAATGGATGCGTGAAGGAGCATGTCACCCCCCTCTCACCCCTTTGCTCCTTTTCGCCTCTCCCTTTAGCCCCTTCCCCTCCCCCTCTTTACCTCCTCCTACTACCGTCTCCCCTCCCTTTATCAGTTCCTGCCGCCCCCTCTCTTTATTACTCTTTCTATTTGACACCTCACCTCCTCTCACGCCCTCTCGAGTCTCATCCCTCTCTGTCATTTCCCCCTCCCCCCTCCCGTTTTTTTTTTTTTTCCCACCACTCTTTATCACCTCTCATATCCTCCCTGTCTTTTGACATCCTCTCTCTTCTTCCCCCCTTTATAACTTCCTTGCTCCCACACCCTCTCACCTCTCTGTCACCTCCCTACTTCCTCCTTCCAACCCTTTCTGCTTTATCACTCATTATCTTCCATATCATCACCCCACTCCCCTACCCCATAACCTTCTACTATTCCTGGCATCCCCTTTTATCTTCTGCCTTCATCATCTTCACCTGTTTCTACTCTCACCACCCACTGATGTTCCAAATCTCCCCATTTACGAGTATTAGTTATAGTAGACCCCATACCCGCCTTAACTATTCCTTATCTACCCCTTAATCTTTGCTCCCTTCCTCTCCACGTATCCTAATCTACCCTGTATCTTACATTAACAAGCTTCCACATATAATCAGTCTTGCCACCGTCTACGTTATCTGATCTTTCCCTTTTCTACAACCTCCTCCTCTCTCACCTTTACCTGTGTGTCCTCAATTAATCCACTTCCTTAGACTCCCACCTTCATTACCCACGTCCTTATATCTCTCACCATCCTCAATATATACTGTGCTTGCCTATTTTCCGACGTATGGACCTTTGCCATCTCCAGCCCACTGTATCATTGAATCCATTTGTCCCTCTCCCATTTCCTTTGCTTTCCTTCCTTCCTTGTCTTACTTTCATCCCTCCTTCCCCCATCACTTCCTACCTGTCCATACTCTTCCTCTATAACCAGTGTATCTCGCACATCTCCTGCTATTTCTTTTCATTCACTCCTCGCTGCTATCTTACCTAGCCGCCACGTCCATCATCTTCACCTGTCCCACCCACCTACCTACCTACATACCGACCTGCCTACCTACTTTCTTACATACCTATAGTCCACTCACATCTGTCTTTCTGTATCTATCTAGTTCCCTTCCGAACCTGCCTGTGTTTACTCTTCCTAACCCATTTCCTTCCATTCCTTCCTCCATCTCTCCATATTCCTACCTCGTACGCATTTACTTTGCCTCCAGATGTCACTCACTTCTCCCGCCCATCTCCCTGTCAGTCTCTGCTCCTCAGGGTATGGCAAAAATGAAAGTAAAGTTACGACCTCGAATTGCATAAAGTCGTCTGAAGGTGGTAAAAATGAAATGCAGAAAAAAAGAATATCTATCTATCTATATACCTAGGCTGCTTCCCCCAAGGAAAGGGAGGTAGCCGAGACAGGACGACACACTCCCCATTTACTCATCCATTCAAACACATTCATTCGCATCTTAGCCCCAAAGGGGAGAACGGACAGATCCTCAATGCACCACACCGCACAAGGGTCAACTGCGCAATGCAATCAGTGACATCCGCAGCAGGGCCCGACAGAAGAACTGGTTTACCCCTGCCACATCATAACAGACCCATCCCCTTACCCGCACCTGACCTGACTAGCTGACCAGACCAAATGCGGGAGAATATCCCCTCAGGGCTGCGTCATCACTTATTCATTCACAATTTCTCTCCATTTATTTCTGTCACGCACAGCCACTCTTCCTTGCTCAACAGACATCCCTCTCGCATCCAGTGCTCTCTTCACACTGTCCATCCATCCTATTCGTGGGAGAATAAGATAAACAAAAAAGAAATCCACGGGCAGAAAGGGTTAAGTATCTCGTATTTATCCCTCCACCTTCTTAATGACGCCATATCCTTCATTTTTATCTCCCCCCCCCGCCCAGTTGGTCTTGCTCTCCTGTACCCCGTCCTATCCCCCCCCGCCCACTTTTTCATATTTACACTCACCTAAGTACCCCCACCCCTCACCCCTCCTCACTTACTTTCATCTCAACCTGACTACCTCATAACGCTCCACATCTCTGTAAACCCCCTTCTATACCAGGACTTTATTACTATTATTATTATTATTATTATTATTGTTGTTGTTGTTGTTGTTACTACTACTACTGTACCATTATTATTATTATTATTATTATTATTATTATCATCATCATCATCATCATCATCATCATCATTATTGCCTCTGATATCTCCAGGCGATAATATTCATCTTAGAACATCGGCTAGAAAGTCCCCATTAACTTTTTTAAGTACCAAGACAGCTTCAGGTAATTTTTTTTTTTGTTACAGGTAAACGATTTAATTAACCTTACTCTTTGCACCTTAACGTGATCCAGATTTTCGTCCCTCTGCTGCTTACCTCCCGTACCCCAGGGCGGATGAAGAGTATGGTGGCTCTACATCCTTTTCAGAGCACTTCTTCGTGATTAGCACTGTGTTCGTGTGTTAACCCGTTGCTATAGCTCGGCATTCAAGATAGAGAAGCATTTTTTTTAGGCCAACTGAAAGTGAAAGGAGTACAATGGAGGTGTTAATCACAGTTATTGAAGTGCCTTATGGTATTCCTAACACACTCCTATTTTTACCAGTCTACCCATCTCATCCCCTCCCTGCTCCTCCTCCTTCCCTTCCCTCAAACCCCTCCCCACTCCCTCTCCCCTAACCCCCTCTCCCCACTCCCTATCTCTCCCCACAGATCCATACCCCCTTAGCCAATATCAGGATCCGGAAACTCATCTTTGACAATGCTAAACCGGGACGAGTAAAACAACACTCAGTAAATCTCTACGGGGAAAAAAGGTCAAGACAAAAAAAAAAACAAAAGACAATATAAACCTGGGCCGAGACGCAGCGACCGGTTAAATGCGTCTACGTGGCCGGTTTGAGAGTCAGTGAACGGTTAAATCCGGATGTTATCTTGCAGTCCGGCCAAAGAGAAAAAAGAAGTTTGAAGCCATTGTGTCTAAGGAAAGCCAGCTGCAGTGAATCATTGACCAAAACATCTTAGACCTGAGTTTTGCTGGCTGGGTCTTGGGGGAAGGGGTTGTGGGGAGAGGCAGGAAGGGGGGAAGATGGGGAGAGGCACAAAGGGAGAGAGATAGGGGCTTGGGGGGAGATGGGAAGAGAGAGGAGTGGGGAAGAGATGGGGGCAAGGGGGGGGAGATGGGGAGTGACGGGGAGAGTGGGTACGGGATCAAAAGGTATGGGGATATAGGCTGGAAGGGGAGAGAAAGATAGGGTTGAGAGGCGAGAGAAGAGAAGTAGAGGGAAGGAAGAGTAATAAGTAGGGATGGAGCTGGGGAGATACAGGGGAATGGGATGGGAAGGAAGTGGGGAGGTTGGGGTGAAGGATGGAAAGAGAACAATGAAGTGAGAGAGGAGTGCAGTAGGAAAGATGGAGAACTGGGGAGAGGACATGGGGAGTTAGGGGATAGAGGATGGGGGAAAGAAAGGGAGAAGGTGGGGAAGGCTGGGGAGAACCAGAGAGGAAGGGGGTAAGGAGTAAGGAGGGTAGAGTAAGATGGAGGTAATTTGGACGAGAGGGAGGGAAGGGGAGGAGGGGTAAGAGGGGAGGGGAAATGAGTTTGTTGGTGTTCAGGGAGGCGTGTGTGCAGTGATCAATAATTGCTTCTGCCCTCCACTTTATGTCCTCTCAGTCTGTACCGGGACCATCACCTCTCCACTCGGGAAGCTCACTTGATGTACCGGGGGCAGAGCTGTGTACCGGGAGGCAGGATTTGTATGCTTAGATCTCGCGTACCGGGGAATAGAACTTTTGGACTGGGGGAAAGAATTCGTGGACTGGGGGAGAGAACTCTTGGACTGGGGGAAAGAACTCGTGGACTGGAGATATCAAGAACAGAATTTTTAAAGTCCTCATCTAATTTGTGGTGTGAGTGGATATTGGCTGGTAATCATGACGGGTAAGAACCTCCTTACCACCCACACACACACCCAGAAAAAAGTGCCAAAAAAGTCGATATTTGTAGGGAAGCAAAAATTGACTAATCGTATTAATGTACCGCTGCAAAAATGTGAAAGGGGTTAACTAATAATATGGAAAATTAAATATAAGTATTTTTAAGTTCGTCTTCCCATAATTTTCAGATTTTTTAATGTCAGTTATGTTGCTATAGACTATTTTGAGGTGGCGATCAGGGAAGGTAGATGAGCGGGGTGAGGAATTGATAGGAATTAATTCTTGTATTCGTATGTGGTGGGGATGTAAGAAGCAGGAGCAGAGAGAGAGAGAGAGAGAGAGACAGACAGACAGAGACAGAGACGGAGAAACAAAATATAGACAAAACTCACATCACATCACCAGCCTTGTTAATCCAGCAGTTTCCAGAATGATAATTAGCCTTGTCCGATTACACACACTCTGTCTCTCATTGATATTGAAAGGCGCTGTTAATCAATCCGGATCACCACGCGCCAAGTCGCTCTCAACTCCCCAGACACGTACCTTAACACTCGCCCATCTGACAGGGTTAATACGGCGACTGTTAAGTGAAATGGAGTGCCAAACCCGGACCATACACTCTACAATAAAGAAATACATCTGCGTCAGGGTAGGAGAAGGCATAGTTAGGCAGCGCCCCCTCCCAAGAAAAGTCAAACCCATTCCCATCATTCTAGAACCCCACACAAGAAGAGGCAAAGACCCACCACCACCCTAGGCAGTCAAGCCCCCCGCCTGGCAGAAAAACTCATCCATCGGTGGTAAAACAATCGCGAGCTTTACAAATGTTGCAACAATACTCCCGCCGGTGCAGCAAATTTAACGTCCGGGACACATCTGGTTTGGAAAATCCCTTAGGAATTAATATTTTCATTAAAACTCACTCTCCCAGTTTGCCTACACACCCCCACACCCCAGATACCCCTTCTCCCAACTTCCCCTCCCCCCCGCTCACCTCCCTACCCAGTCAGTCTTCCTGTTTCCTCCACCCCTTACCTCTTCTCCTGGTTCTTCTCCACCCCCAGGTAACTTCCGCTTCCTGCTTCCTGTAACTGCTTGCCTCCACTCCCACCCAAGTACCACCTCCCTCCCTTGACACCTCTGCTGTTCCTACTTATTCTTCCAGTTTCCTTCCCTCTACACCTCCACATATTCCACCCCCTCCTCCTCCCTACCTCATATATATCCTAGTTTTTGTCCATATCCCAAACACTTCCTCTTCCCTCCCCTAATTCCTTGCCTGGTTTTCCTCCACCATCATTTCCTCCCCCCCCTCTCCTACTCTTCTCTCAGTTTACATAATCTTTTCTCCCTCAAGACCTGCTCCTTCCTTTACCTTCATGTTCAGTTTCCTTACTCACCCACAGATCCATTTCCCTCTTTCCTCAGGTTTTGTCATCGTCTCCTCCACATCTCCAGACAACCACCACACCTCCCTACCTACCTGTTCTATCCCCCTCCTCCCCAGCCACGCCCCAAATCCCCTCCTCTCTTATTCTCTTCGATTTACCCTACACTCTCCCCTCTCCCCATTACCTAACCCCAACCCCCTCCTACCCAGTTATTGCCTTCCAAATACTCCCTTCCTTCCAACCCAACCCCCTCCTACCCAATTGTTGCCTTCCAAATACTCCCTTCCTTCCACTACCTCTCATTCCTCCTTTCCCAGTTCGCTGTCCCTCCTGCCAACCCGCAACCTCTTCCCACACTATCCTGCACCCCATCTGCTCTTACCCCCTCCCTGCCAATCCCAACCCCCTCCTTCCCTCACTGTCAACCCCAACCCTCTCCTGCCCTCCCTACCAACCCCCAATCCCCTCCTTCCCTCTTTCCCAACCCCCCAACCCCCGTCCTTCCTTCTACCAACCCCAGTCTATTGCCTCCCTCCTTACCAACCCGTCTATTGCCTCCCTGCCTACCAACCCCACAGTCCCCCTCCATCCCTCATTATCAACCCCAACCCCCCTCTTTCCCTTTCTACCAACCCCCAACCCCCTCCTCCACCCCCGTCCCCTCCCACAAACTAAAATCATTTGAATCAGAGTATTTCCGAGGCATTGTGCAGGCCGAATGGTAAAAGTTTTGGCACGAGTGTTGCACTAATGTTGCAACGCTGTGTGCCTGTCTGTCTGTTTGGCTCACGGGATATTGGATTTGCTCTCTCTCTCTCTCTCTCTCTCTCTCTCTCTCTCTCTCTCTCTCTCTCTCTCTCTCTCTCTCTCATCTGCAACACAATAATTTCCAATATTGATTTGACTTGCGATTCCACGTCTGTTTTTGCATTTGTTCGGTGTGTGTGTGTGTGTGTGTGAATCGCAATATGAAATTTTGCGCTACTTTTCGGGGTAGATATTCGATTCTACATCCCCCCCCCTCTCTCTCTCTCTCACACACACACACACACACACACACACACACACACACACACACACACACACACACACTTATTACCTCCGCCAACGAAGTTGGAGGATGCTATGTATTCACCTGTTCGTCTGTTTGTTTGTCTGTCCACACTATATCTCCAAAAGTTCTCAGTGAATTTCAGTGAAATTTTGTGTAAACGTGGGCCATGGGCCAAGGAAGAATTGATTAGATTGGGGCACGGATCCGGATCCAGATCCGGATCCTGCAGCATAATGTCTCCAAAAGTTCTCTGTGAATTTCAATGAAATTTTGTGGAAGGGTGGGCTATGGGTCAAGGAACAACTGATTAAATTTGGGGCGGATACGAATCCTTTGTATTCCACACAATATCCCCACGGATCCGGATCCGGATCCTTTTTAATGGCAGTGGCAGTGGCGTATGTATGCTTTCTCTGAGTGCTTTTGAGTTAACACTGTAACACAAAACAAAACCGGAGTCATCATGTGAAGGAGGGTACTGTATTCCAAATCTGTCTTACTAATGTCCTGTTCATTTCCTTTTTTTTTTTTTTTCTCATACATCCATTCACCTTTCATATATATATTTTTTATTTTCATTTTTATTTTCTCGTGTATTATATATTCAGGGGCCATTTTCTTTTCCTCAGATCCTGCTCGTAATATTACTGCATACTAGTTGCAAATTCTCTCATCTTTCAGAATTTGTCTTTAGTTTTTTATTGCATTTATATTCCCTTGGTCTTGCATTATTTATTCATTTATTTATTTCATTGTTTCCAGGCCACGGTGCATCTTTTAACTTCCGGAATCCAACAGAAAATCCAAAGGTGTTCCAGACTTCCTTCGTGAGTTAAGCAAAATACGTTTTCACTTATCACACCATACCGAATTTTAGTCCACACTTATGTAGTAATTCACCTTTTGTCTTTATTTAGGGTTCTGTATTTTTGTTTTATTTCTGTGTTGTATTTATATTGTTAGGTGTATGTTCTCTGCCAATTATGAATTTGTTATCATAATACATTAGTATCCACGGTACAGGTATGAATGTTATAAAGAATGGGTGAGCTGTTGACCTGCAGGATCTTTATTTACGTGCTTAAGTCCTCCCCCCCCCTTTTTTTTTTCTTTATCCGATTACTTTAGGTTCGACAGAATACGTCCTTCATTGTGTGTGTGTGTGTGTGTGTGTGTGTGTGTGTGTGTGTGTGTGTGTGTGTTCTGCAAGACGATTCGATTATATCCTTTGAGTTTTTTATGGCAGACTTGAGATCATTCCTAACACCTTCGTGGCGAGTGGTTTCCCCGTCAGATAAAATTGTCTCGAGGGAAGAATATAAAATAGATCGTCATCGTAGTGAAGAGACTAAAACGATTCCACTTCTCTCTGCATTGACATACATAGAGATATAGCGACCCCACCGCCCAGCACTTAAGTTACAAGCATCCTCGTAACTCCTGTGACATGCCTGTAGGGAGTGCGCCTGAGACTTCTTTTCCTCTTTAGATGATGTCCCCAAAGAGATCGAGGAGCCATGCTTTGGGTCCCGTCTAAATGCTCACAGTGGGAAGCAGGGGTTAAATGATGATGATGATGATAGTGGTGGTGGTGATGATGATGATGATGATGATGACTTACAGAATATAGGTCTTTTTAATAGTGTTATTGCCAGAGTATTTGGGTATTAGCTTCAGTTGTGCACCATCACCCCTAGTTTTCCTCTGATGTTAAGTACCGGTAGTATTAATATTAGTGTTAGGATTTGCACGTGTGTCTGAAACAATGGGGTTGGGATATTATGTAGTGGTAATGTCATCAGTATTTACCACGTACACTTGACCCAGGGTGAAGGTGAAGGAGGGAGGGAGGCAGCGTGGTGGGGTGTGTAATGTGTGTATGGGAGGTCATCTGTCGCACACCACCCAAATAATAACAAATCAATATAAATCATAATATAACCCTGGCCCCCTTCACCCCCACCCCTGACCCCCCGCCTCGCCCCCTCTCTCAGCAACCTGTTATTTGGCGAACATTAAATCCACCCGCTCTTTGTCGCCCTCTCGGTCAATCAATATTTTTCCAATTTGATAAATATCCCGAGCGCCGACCGTAAAGTTGTTTGTGTATGTGCATTTACGTCAATTAATCAGACCCAAATGGCCAAACTACTGCTCGGATTGATCGTAATCAAGTCTGTGCAGGGACCGACTGAGCACCACTGGATAACGTTCACTCCCAAAATGAATTGAATCTGGAATGTGTCCGTTAGATAACCGTCGCGCCGTTGTTTTGAATTACAAGGGGACGGAAGGAGTAATAGTTGCGTTTAATCAACCTCACTTATATATTACACGTGTCGTAGCAGGTATCCAAAAGGTGTACGTGTAGCTGAGTGACGCCGAAAATTAAAGTGTGAGCGAAACTGGGCGGGGTTGATGCTCCGCCCACCACAACTGAGCAGTGATTGGTTGTGAATAGCAGGAGCGGACTCCCGGGGAGGCGGACAGTTGCCGGATACCTATTGGAAATCATTTTTATAATAGCCTTTCTTGAGAAGTAATCTTGTTTATGGATCCCCCTCAAGCTTCGTCTTCAGATGGTGGGTATTTGATGAGCGGCGTGGGTGTAGGGCGAGGAAGGATGGTGAATGAGGAGGCGAGTGGAGTAAAGGAAATAATTTAGTTTAGTGAGTGGAGGCAGGGCGGGCGCCATGCCGGGTGAATGTTTTAATCAAGTTGGTTGAGTAGTGGAATCAAAAGGAGCCACTGTAGGGACTCCGGGCCCTGCCTCTCTATTCGGGTTTGTCCATTTTATCTCGAGTTAATTTTTCCATTCGAATTGAATGGTCTTTGGGAGATTAGATAGTGGAGTTTGTGAGGGAAGATGTGGCGGGGAGTAAATCACGTTTTACTCTTTGGTTTTACAGGATTTTACAAGTTTGCCTTAGTGAGAGTTCGTGTAAATAGTTAGTCATTTTATATTTACGTAATGTTATATTTATTTGTATTTTTGTGTTGGCAATGAACATTTTGGATTAACTTACAGAATTTTACAGAGTTATTGAATTGCTGGAAATAGTTGGGCATGTTACTCTACTGGTACGCATTGTTACCTGTTTTTTGTTGATTGTAATTACTTTGACTTAATTAACTGGGAAAAGGCTATGTTTTGTGTAAGTCATATAAAAAATGAGCGTTCCCACGGCTCTACTTGATTAGGTGTAGTTGTGTACTGTGTGTGTGTGATATCTGACCTCTCGTGCCATTCCAGTATCACCTGTCTGCTTTCCTTTCCATTGGCCACTGCTGTCTTTTGTGTGCTTGCATATGCCTGAAAATCGTCGTTAAGAAGGATAAAACATTTGCAGTGTTCTGTTAGTTCGTATTGCGTTTAAGTAGTGTTGTTTGCTGTGTGTCCATTTGTGTCCAAGTGTGTAATGTTTGTAGCTGAAATTCTTGTTATTGTATTTGCTGCTGTTTGCTGTCCTATCCTTTGTCACTCCACCACCCTCTATCCTATACACCACCTATGTTTGGACTGATTGTTTTTCTTCCCATGTATTGTTTGTTCCTGCTAGCTCTCTTACATTCCCAGTTACTGTTTGTTCCTGTTAGCTTTCGTACATTCCCAGTTACTGTTTGTTCCTGCTGGTTTTCTTATCCTTTGTTGATCTTCCAGTCTATGTATTATTTCTCCCTCTTGTTTGCTTTTCTATCCTACTTGTGGCCACCTTCCTCTTCTCTCTGTATCGCCTATAGCTGGAACTCATTTCGTTTTCCTTTCCGGGTAATTCCTTTTCGGCTTCCCCACCTTTTCCAGCCTGCCTTCCTTGTAATACCTGGTACACACATACATGCGCAAGAAATACATAACTTACCTATATTTTTGTTGTTTCGTTAATATTTATGCTGGTTTCCTTTGTTGTATATTCCCCACCATCATGATTACTGCTGTTCATACTCCTACACACACACACACACACACACACACACACACACACACACTGTATCAAGCTTGAGTTTTTTTTTTTTTTTCGAGTTCCTTTTTGCTGTTTGCTTTCCTTACCCCTTATTTACCTGTCACCACACTGGTCATGATATATACCTGTCTTGTGCATGATAGTTTTTTTTTCCCTTTAGTCACTGTTTTTTCCTCTTTATGCCCACCATTTTCATTACCGCTCTTGATACACCTCTACATACCCATATACATCCTTAGCCTATGTTTTTATGGTTACCCCTCTCATGGTCAGACAACTCTTATTTAATCCCAGCTAACACAGGCACCTTTAGTTAACTGAGACTGAGTATAGAGGCCAGAGGGTGTTAATTCTTTAGTTCCCATTCCTGGCCTTTGGTTCCTTTTTCCTTGCACTTAAAAAAAAAAAAAACGATTTATTCACCACTCAGCCGTTACTGATTTTTTTTTTTTTTTTTTTCGGCGACCAATCAAATGTTCCATGAAACGTTGTATACACCCTGCCTCTTGTGGTTGACTGTGTGTGTGTGTGTGTGTGTGTGTGTGTGTGTGTGTGTGTGCTCTGTTGTGCTCTGTTTCACTATTTGGATGTATTGATGGCTGGGGCAGTATTGTTGGCGGCTTTATGTTGTAACTTTTGGGGCTGGATTGTGTTGGTTTTGTGCCGTGGTTTTATTTTGTTGATTACATTTGGTTTTTAGGTTTTTGTGCATTCTCTCTCGCTATCTGTTTATCTGTATCTGTCTGTCTGTCTATCTAACTATCTATCTATCTATCTATATCAATCTGTCCATCTATCTCTCTGTCTGTATCCTTATGCATTGCCTGTTTGCACGCCTTCCATCCCTTTCCTGTTCTCAATTTCTCCATTCTCTTATCCTCTCTCTCTCTCTCTCTCTCTCTCTCTCAGCGTGATTTTTAACATCCTCCCTTCCTCTTTTCGTAATCTTCATCTCTCTTCTCTTTCCATCCTCCTGTCCTTCCTTCTCCTCCTCTTGTTCTCGGTTTGTCTCGTGTCCTCCTCCTCCTCCTCTCTTTCCTCAGTCTCCTCTCCTCCTCTTTCATCATCTTCATTTCACCTTCTCCCTCTCACCCACGTTTCGTATCATGTTTTCTCTCCTCCTCTTCTTTCTTTTATCCTTTTCTCTTTTCCCCCCTCCTCTCTTCCCTTCTCTTCTCCCCTCCTTCTCCATTCCCTGTTCTCCCCTCCTCCTCCCCCCCTCTTTCCCGCTCCTCCTTCTTTCTCTCTTCTCCCCTTCTCCTCCTCCTCCCCCTCTTCTCCCCTTCTTCTCCTTCCCCTCATCTCCCCTCTCCCCTGATATGCCCCTAATCAACAAGAGATGTTAACACGAAGACAAAGCTTTAAAGATTATCACCCCTTGTCCCTCCCCTCCCCTCCCCTCCCCCTCTTCCATCTCATCCTTTCTGTTCCCATCCTCCCCCTTTTTGCAGGGGTAAGTTAGTTTGCCTTCCCCTCCGTACGCGTATTCTCCTATCCAACCCCCTGTCCCTATCCCCACTCCCTTCCGTCGTGTGCTGTCTTTCTCCCCCTGTCTAGTTTTCCTTCTCCCTTCCTCTCTTCCTGTCTCCTTGCCCTGTCTCCCTACCCACCCTCTCCCTGCCTGGTTTGCTGGCTTCCCACCCACTCCCTATCGCTACCCCCTTCCTTCTGCCTCTCTCCCTTTCTGTTCCCTTCTCAAAGCACTCCTTCATTGCTCCATTTCTTGTTCTCCTCTCTCTCCTCTAAACCTTTCCCCTCCCTACCTTGTCTCACCCTGCCTCCCTCGCCTTTCTCCTTCCCCACAATCCCTCCCTGCCTCCCTAAAACCTCACTATTTTACCATTCCTCTCTGACTTCCCTTCCCCTGTCTCCGTACCTTCCTATCCTTTTTCTCTCCCTCTTTCTCAACCTCCCCTCCCTCCCTTCCTCTCTCCCTCTCTTAATTACCCGACTATGAGAATAATTACCGAGGGAAGGTGTCTCTCCCTCACCCTTTCTCTGCCTCGTTTCTCTCTCTCTCTCTCTCTCTCTCTCTCTCTCTCTCTCTCTCTCTCTCTCTCTGTGTGTTTAGTCCATCAATACGTTCGCTGTTTTATTCTTCTTACACAGATTGCTTTTCTCGTGTTTGGGTAGACCGCCTTTTAAACACGCCAGTCTAGACCATTTCGAAAAGTCTAGATTAAATAAAGTCGTCTATTGCAAGTCAGAATAAACACAAAAAACATTATCAGAATTAACAAAAAAAATGGCATCAAAATAAGCAAAAAAGTCATCAGATCAAACACAAAAACGTCGTCAGAATAAACACACAAAAAAGCATCAGAATAAACACAGAAAATAAGAATAAACACAAAAATATATATAATGAAAATAAACACAAGAAGCATCATCAAAATAAAGACAAAAAACATCATCAGAATAAGCACAAAAAACATCAGAACAAACAAAAAACGGCATCAGAATAAACGATAAAACATCAGAATAAACAAAAAAACAAGAGTAAACAGAAAACACATGAAAATAAACACAAAAAGCATCACCAAAATAAAGACAAAAAACATCTTCAGAATAATCCCAAAAACATCAGAATAAACGCGAAAAACATCATCAGAACAAACATAAGAAAACATCAGAATAAACACAGAAATCATCATAGTGGAGAAATGAACGCGTGATGGAAGTTAATATTAGTGGAAGAGACGAAGGTAGCGTAGAGTAATTAGGGGAGAGAGAGAGGCGAGAGCGGCGTCAATGCACATTTTCTCACGGCAGTAAACTCCTATGCTCATTTTTTGCGCTGCTTGATGATGCTCCTTTTTAAAATATTACTCAGAGTCGAGATTGGGGGCGAGGTGTCTGCTGGAGGGACGAGGAGAGGGGGAAGGGGGTTAGAAGAGAGAGGGAAGGGGAGTTGGAGGGAAGGGGGAAAGGGATTTGAGGACAGAGGAGGGGGAAGGGGGTTGGAGGAGAGAGGCAGGGGGAGATAGAGGAAAGGGGGAAGGGGATTTGAGGAGAGAGGAGGGTGAGGCTAGAGGAAGGGGGGGAAGGAGAAGTTGGAGGAAAGAGAGGTGGAGGAGAAGTAGTGTTAGTGGATAGAGGGAAGGATTGGGAGGAGAGATGAGGGGGATGGCTTGGTAGAAAGAGAAAGGGGGAGGGATTGAAGGAAGGAAAGAAAGGCAGGAAAGGGAGAGATAGTGAAAAGGGGGAGGAGGTTGAAAGAGATGAGGAAGGGGAGGGGGTGTTGGAGAAGGAAGGATGTGATGGAGAAAGAATTGTACGAGAAAAAATGTAATGGAGAAATGGGAAGAAATGAAAAGAAGAATTGGGCTGAAGTATAGGAGAAAGAAGAGGACGAAGATCATTGGAGAGAAGAGGAGGAGAAGAGAGTGTTTAAGGTAGGGGAGGAGGAAGAGAGGGGAGGTGGGGGTAATGGTGGAGAGGGAGAGGGGATTTTGGAGAAGAAAAAGTGGAGGAAGTAGGTGAGATGTGAGGCAGAGGTGAGGCTGAAGGTAGAAATGGGAGGCGAGATTTGGAGAGGGGAGAGAGGAACGTGGAGGAGGGGAAACGTATAGAAGAAGAGGTTGGGTTAAATTGGAAAAAGTAGAAGAGAGAGTGAGAGGAGGGGGGTGACGTGCATGCCTTTTAAGAATACAGCAGACACGGTGAAATACTAGACGCACTTTCTTCCCTTAATGTATACGTGACAGGAGAAGTGTACTCTGTGAAGGTGGGTTTGGAAGTCGGTCTGTAGAGGACATCAATGTTTAAATGAAGGTTTCTCCCCGAAGAAGTAGAAGAGCAAGAAGCAGAAAATCAAGAAGTAGAACAAGAGCAACAACAGCATCAAAATAAGGTCGCGCCGTCCATCTATACGTGGCGTCTTGTGAGGCAGGTAAAAAAACAAAAAAAATCGATAATAAATGGAAGAGAGAAAAGTGAACGCAATGACTAACGTGATAATAAGAGAGAAGGAGAAAACGCGTGTACTAAAAAAAAAATGAGAAAAACGATAATAATGATAATTGTGGATGAATAAGAAGTAGAAAAGAAGAAGTGTGAGTGGGGACAAAGACCCAACAATAATAAGAAGGGAAAAAGTTAATGACAGTAATGGAAACGAAGAGGAGGAGGAGGATGACGCGTGAGTGAGGAGAGAGCGTCATCCTCCTGCCTCCACTGGGGCGCGATAACCTTACAGCTGAGTGATACCAATGGCAGCAAAGTGATAACAATTTGTCGGAGTGAAGGGCCTCCCAGTTTAACGCCCCGATTCATCTCATAATACTAAGAGCCGCTAAGGAACTCGGCTCATTTTTTGGCCCAGGGGCACGATGGTGGGAGGGAGAGAGAGGGAGAGGTAAGAGGGAGGGAGCAGGGAGCAATAGGGACAAGAAGGAAGGAGATGGAGGGGAGAGACATTAGAAAGGGGAAGGGGATGGGGAAAGGAGTGAGGAAGGGGAGGAGAACAAAGTTGGGAGGGGAGGAATATTTATATGATAATAGAAGCTGAAGTGTGTAGAGGAGGAGGAGGATATTGGAAAGGAACACGTGAAAGAACGTCGATAAGAAAAGATAAAGAAATCCAAGAGAGAGAAAGAAGGAGTGTTGAGGGAAAAGGGGAAAAGGTAAGAGGACGAGATGAGCAGAAAATTTGAGGGGAAGGAGCAGTTGAAGGAAGGGATTAGAGGCAGTAAAGGAGGAGAGATAAGAGAGATAGAGGACTAGGGGAGAAAATGCGGGGATAGGAGGAGATAGAGAGGAGAGACAGGTGAAGGAAAACTGAAGGGAGGGGGCAAGCATAGGGGTGAGGGGTCAGGAGAGAGAGAAGTGCAAGAGGACAGGTGGGGAAGATAAAGGAACGGGGAGAGAAAAATATTGAGAGGGAGGGACAGTAGGAGAGGAAAGAGATAGGTGAAGAATAATTGAGGGACGGAACAAGAAGCAAGAAAGAAGAACTAGATGGAGGAGGAGAAATGGAAGAGATAATGGAGAGAAAAGGGGGTATGGTGAGGGGGAAGGGGGAAATAAAGGAAAGAGATATATGAAGGGAAAATGAGAAGGGGGACAAGACGGGGGAAAGACTAAGTTAAAGAATATCAGTGAGGAATAATAGAGAGAGAGAGAGAGAGAGATTGTGCAAGAAGATAAGGTTGTGTTGAAGAGTTTGTAATATGATGTTTAGGTTGGAGGAAGGGAGAGGAGGAAGAAAAGGCAAAGGCGTAAAGGAATGAACTGGGGGAAGGGAGAGGAAGAGACAGTTGATATAGGATGAGAGGAGAAATAGTCTTGAATTATGGAGGAAAGGGAAGGAGGAATTAGAGGAAATGAGAGAAAAAATTGAGGAGGAGGTGAGAAAAAGGGAATGGATAAGTGAAGGAATATTGGGGAAGAGGGCGAGTGATTTTGTCCAGGGAGGCAGGAGGGACTTCAGAGATGAAGTAGATATGAGTGGATATTAAAGAGGGAGGGAGGGGGAAGGGGAGGAGGTAGAGGAAAGAACGGAGGCAAGCGAGGGGGAAGAAATAGCTGAAAGAGGAAAATGAGGAGTGAAAATATGTTGAGGAGGGGAGAGGGAGAGAAGAGAAGAGAGAAAAGGAGGAGAAGGGGGAGAGAGGAGAGGAGCAGAAGGAAGGGGGAGAGAAGTTCCATTACAATCTAGCGAGGCAAACAGGTCGAACCGCATTATTTCGCCCGAAGCGGTTTCATTTGTTCATTTTGGAAGGTCAGACGAGACTCAGGTAAGTCAGAGGCTGCTCACGGCGTCGCTGGAACAAATTGGCTGCTCCAGACGCTGTTCTCCATGTTTAACTTTTTTCCCTTATTCTTTTTCACTCTTATGGCGTTTTTTTTTAAAGTTGATTCTTGCCGTATACAGACGATTTAATTCTGTTTAGTGATCTTTTTTGTAGTGAAGGGGTTGATGAGGCTGTTAATTGGCCTTCCCTAGTTGAGAAAGAATATCCTGAGGTGAATAATATGGTTTGGAGGACACAGGAAGAAAACAATACGTCAGCAGTCTGAAAGGGTTACATTGTAAATATAATAATGATGTTGATGATGTATTTAAGTCCATTATATAACCAAAAAATGATATGTGTCTCTATTATACCATTTAAACTAGTGTCTACAACGTGTATGACTAAATATAAGAAAGAAAAATAGAAGCGTAAAGAATGGAAGTCACTAAAATGGCGTTGATATCGCTCTGCGTGTGTACATATGTGTAAGTGTAGCACCAAACGATATGGCTCCAAGTGTGTGCGTATGTATGTGTAAGTTTACGATATAACCTAAAACAAGAATATAATCATCCGTAAAATAGCCATCTAAGTCTTTGCAATGAGTCGCAGTGGTTTGCATCACCACCCCCTTCCCACCCCTCTCAGAAAAGAAAAAAAAATGTATATCCCACATATACCCTGGCTTGAATACTGGCTTCTGTCTCGTGTATATCTGTTGGTCTACCCTCCCCCCAAAGGCATAAAAAATACATCCCGCGTATACCTTGGCGTGAATACAGGCTTTTGTGTTGTATTCCTGGTTCTCTCTCTTGGTGTATGAATAACTTGAAGGGGTGTATATATAGGCGGAAGTATACCCACGTGATACACAGAATGGTTCATGTTACGCCTCCCAGTTGTCGTCCTCTCGTTATCAGTGCCTGTCTTGATTATTTCCTGCTTTCCATAACTTTTTTTGATGCATGGGTAAGGTGAAAATCAGTGTGTTGGATAGGGGTAAGGTGAAAATCAGTGTGTCGGATAGGGGTTAGGTGAAAATCAGTGTGTTGGACAAGAGTAAGGTAAAAATCAGTGTGTTGGATAAGGGTAAGGTGAAAATCAGTGTGTTGGATAGGGGTAAGGTGAAAATCAGTGTGTTGGATAGGGGTAAGGTGAAAATCAGTGTGTTGGATAGGGGTAGGGTGAAAATCAGTGTGTTGGATATATAACTAACACTGATGACATTGATCTGTGGTTAAAGAAAGCCAGTTGTGTTGCTTCCTGATTTCACTGATTTTCAAGGCCCGTGGGGAGAGAGAGAGGGAGAGAGGGGACACAACTATTGACTTTGACTGTACCTTCACCTGTCCCCATCATGGCCGTCATTACCCCGTCTCATCTTCATCACCATCATCATTATCATCATCAACATCAACATCAGCAGCAGGGGAGGGGGGAGGAGGAGACTTTCTGAAACGAGGCTGATTAAAAGCGGGAAGAAGGGAAAAAAATCGGCATTCTCCCACTGACGGCACCCAGGAAAATGGTTACAGTTTTGTGTGTGCCGAGTGCTAAATGAGGCTAGAGCTTGGTGGGTAAGTGGCTCTCTCTCTCTCTCTCTCTCTCTCTCTCTCTCTTTCCTTTATCCCCCATACCTGCATACTTTCCTTCACTCCTCTCTCAGTCGTCCCCCTCCTATTTCTGTCTGTCTTTTCTCTCTCCACTCCCTCCCCTTACCTCTTCCCCTCTTTTTCCTCCTCTCCTCCCCAACACGCCTTGACACCTACATATTCCCCTTCCTTCCTGTCCCATGCCCACCAGCTTCTCCCCTTCCGTTCCCAACCCTCCAACCTGCCTGTCCCTACCTGCATGCTGTTCCAGGTTCAGTATTTACACCTTTGCTTGAGTTTAAGGTGCATGTAAATTTTTTTTTTTTTTTTTTATTGGTACGTCTACAGAGTGCTAGAGAGAGAATCAAATCTGGCTCCTGATAATTGTTTTTGAGATGTGTTTTTTTTTTCAGGATACATATAAAAATGCTTGATAAATGCTGACGCTGTGTTGAGCTTGGGCATAGGCAGTAAGGGCGGCTGTTTGATTCCTAGTCTAGGGCCTTGTTGGTTCTGGAGAGGGACGCTTCCTGTGGTGGCACCGATATGACAGGGTGGTTTAACTGCCTGGTTATACAGACGTCCCTCAGCTACTCCTCAGCAGACTTGTGGACTGCAGGAGAAGGGCAATTTAATCCTGCAGTCCACTGAGTTTTCGTCTAGATGAGACTGGGACGAAAACGGTAACAGCAACAAGGCCTCAGTGCTAGATAGAGGCGACTTCGTTTTTTTTACAGGCGATTTTATCTAACCGAAAGGGAGCCATAGGAGTTTTGAGAGTTTTATGCGCTTCTGCTCAAACTTGGCCCCAGAAATCACCTTCTCCCCATCTTGAATACTGAGCTGTAGCCATAGATTACCACCTGTGGTGTTGGTCACGAAGAAGTGCTGTGGAGAGGATGTAGAACCTTAGCATTGTCCTTTTCCGTCTCTAGCTACGTTAATTGAGCTAAAAATTGGGGAAAAAAAAGCTATAATACTGTTCCCATGAGAGGGTAAATTTCTGCAACCCTTCCTGTTTCCCCTCCCCCTCCTTCCTTCTCTCTTCCCCTCTCCTTCCTCCTTCCTTCCCCCCTCCTTTCTGTTCTCTTCCCACCCTCCTGTTCACCCTTCTTCTTCCTCCCTTCCCCCCTCCTTCTCCCTTCCCCTCTCCTTCCTCCTCCCTTCCTGTTCATCCCCTTCTTTCCTCCTCCCTTCCTCCCTCCTGTTCACCATCCTCCTTCCTCCTCCATTCCCCCTCCTTCCTCTTCCCTTCCCCCCTCTTTCCTCCTCCCTTTCCCCCCTCCATCCTCCATTCCCCCCCCTCCTTCCTCCTCCCTTCCCTCTCGCTGCATAAACCATTAGCCTCGTTGTCACTTTGTTGTTAGTTAATGAGGGCGTGTGGTGCCGTGCATGTCATTATTTTACAAGTGGTTTTTGCCGCGAACAAGCATCACTGTTTTATAAAGTGCTTGAACATACATGAAAATATTATTATTATTATTATTATTATTATTATTATTACTATTACTATTATTATTATTATTATTATTATTATTATTATTATTATTATTATTAAGAACTCGACATTCTGTGGAATTCTTATTAATATTGTAGATTTTTTTTTTTTTGGGGGGGGAGGGGAGGAGATCTGTAAGGCTGGCATTCCAAGACCGTTCGAGACAGAGACTTGAAATTTCCATGAGTGATGTGTCTTGGTTCCAGGCTTCTTTTGACACATTTTTTTTTTCCTCGTACTAGCGCCGCACTAGCGCCTTCTATTTTTGCTCCTGCGCAGCAATACTAATGCATCGATTGCTTTGCAAATGTTCCAGTATGTAGTCGTCAACTTATACGCTTTCCTTCAAGTAGTATTTCTCAAGTCTTCCTCTCCTCTGCAACTTCTCACTCTTTCTTTCCGTCACTATCGCCTTCCTAAACCTCCTCCACTCTCCTTCACCCTCGCATTTCCTCCATTCGTACCTTCTAGTAGTCTTTCTCAAGTCTTCATCTCCTCTCCAGCTTCTTTCCCTTTCTCTCCGTCAGTATTTTTTTTTTCCTCTCATCCTCCTGCAGCCTCCCCCACTATCACATTAGCTCTCCACGCATCTTCACACCAACTTCCTCTCCACTTTATCACCTCACTCTTACTCCCAGCACTACTTTCTCTACTTTCCCTCCCCCTCTCAATTCCTCCCCTCATTATCAGTGTCTCCCCACCCACATAATCATTTCTTTCCATCATTCCTCCCTCATCCTTCCCCACACTCTCACTCTCTAACTTACTTCCTCTCCACCTTTTTCTGTATTTTAAACTTCTTCAAAATATCCCCTTCATTTAATTCCGTTCTACACATCCCCTCGTTCTGTTTCATTTTTATTTGTCCTTCCAAACCTTCCATTCATTTCGTCCTCACTCTTAGCTCTTCTCATTTCTTCCTCACTTTTCCCGATTCTCCCCAAGTCTTCCCTACTCACCCCTTACACGCGTCTCCCTCTCCTTCCCTCCTCCCCATCCTTCCCCAACCTTCCCCAACCTTGCTCCTACTTCCTCTTCACCTTTCCCGACATTCACACCTGTTTTCGGTTCTCCCTAAGCCTTCCCCACTCACCCCCTACACTCGTCTCACTCTCCTCCCCCCTTCCCCAGCCTTCCCCAGTCTCCCCACACGCATGAGAGGGGAGGAAAAAGCCACTGCGAGTCGTCACAATCTCCCTTATGAGTGTGTAGTAATCCCTGATATTTAGATGCGGCGAAAAATTAGTGTTGGTATAAAAATCGTGGATGCTTCATGGAGTGGTTAATGGGAGTGTGGGAGGTGAGGTTGAGGAGGGGAGAGAGAGAGAGAGAGAGAGAGAGAGAGAGAGAGAGAGACGGGAGGAATGAGTATGATAGTAGCAACAGAATGAGAAGAACAGAGAAAGAAAACATAGAGATAGAGAAGAGAATGATTAAGTTAGAAATAGAATCCTTTCAGTTTGCATATGAGAAAGTTGCTCGGCTTCAGGGAAAGGAGTATCTAGTCTGCTCTTTCCGAAATCGGGGATGGGGTATTCTTTTCTTATCCAGCATCTTTCATTCTCTCCAAAACATTTTTTTTTTTAACATCATCCCCCTTTCTCCCTCCTTCCCCCAACTTTATTTTCTGTCTTTTCTCCCGCCTCATCTTTCTCTTCCTGTCGTCAGCTTCCTCTCCTCTCCCATTCTCCCCACGTTTGCAAATCTCTCCATAACCCCCAAGCTAATTTTACGTCTCTTTCTCTCCCACATGTTCCTTTTTCCCATCCCTCCTCAACCTCATCTCTCCCACTCGTTTCCCATGCATTTGCAGTGTCTTCTCCTCCTCTCTCCTTCCACTCCCAACCGTACTTGTATCTTTCCCCCTCCCCAGCCATTTTCCCCCTCTCTGTCTCAACCTCCCCTTCTATTCCCTTTCATACTTTTGTCTCCTCATGTTCATCTCCCTCCACTTCATGTTTTTCCCTCTCCTTTCCTCAACCTCGTCTTTTCAATGCCCTCCCTCACGCTCCTTCATTTCTCCACCTCCGTCCTACTCTCCCCAGTCTCACATCATTTTCATTCTCCATCTCTCTCCACATCATGTCTTTCCCGCTCTTCTCCTCACCCTCACCTCCCTTTCTAGTCTGTTCCACACTTGCTGCTTCATTTCCCCTTCTCCCTCCTTCCTTCTCCAGCCTTAATTCTCTCTTTCCCCAACATCACTTTTTGCCCTCATCTCCTCCCACTGTCATAGCAACCTTTTCATGCAGCTTTCAGGATTTTCCCCCACCTGTCCTTTTTTACCTGCATGAAAATATTGGCCATTACTGCAGGTACACAAGGGAGATTGTTGCAGCTCAGACTGGCCCCTGTCCTTCTATTGCAAGTGGGAAGGCTGCAGAGAGAGAGAGAGAGAGAGAGAGAGGAGGGGGGGGAAGGAAACACAAAAAAAGAATACTGTGTTAGATTAGAGTAACATGCCCTAAAGTAATCCTTGCTTAAACAAAAGTAAGCAAACAGAAACTATACAACACAGCACCCCTCCCCTCGTCGTCCATATTACCACCACCACCTTAATCATCATCATCGTCATCATTATCACCACCACCACCATCACCTTAATCATCATCATCATCATCATCATTATCACGACCACCATTATAATCATCCATCCCGTCGCAGCAGCAGCAATCCTGAGTTGGGGGGCCTCAAAAAATAGTATGAAGATTAATCCTGGCTCGGTTGACCACACATTTCGCCTCATCTAAGTGTGGTGGGACGGAAAACATGGGCTTCAATGCTCCCTCGCCCGACAAATTATTCTTGTGTGTGTGTGTGTGTGTGTGTGTGTAGGGATGGGCTGGTTTGTCGGCTTAGGGATGAGATGTGTGTTTGTCTTTTAAATGGTGTGTGTGTGTGTGTGTGTGTGTGTGTGTGTGTGTGTGTAGGGATGGGCTGGTTTGTCGGCTTAGGGATGAGATGTGTGTTTGTCTTTTAAATGGTGTGTGTGTGTGTGTGTGTGTGTGTGTGTGTGTGTGTGTGTGTGTGTGTGTGTGTGTGTGCACGCGCTCGCTTTTGCGTGCGTGTACGTTTGCGTGCATCCCTGTCCACGGTCCACTTTTGATTCTTATGCTTCCCTTCTTCAAAGCCCGATTTTCCAAAATTTGTCAGCCTTCCTCTACCCCTCTCCCTCGCCTCCTCTTCCTCCCCCTCCCTCTTCCCCTCCCTTCCCCTCCCCCTTCTCCCCTCTTCCTCCCCCTCCCTCTTCCCCTCCCCCTTCTCCCCTCTTCCCCCCCTCTCCCCCTCCCTTCCTTTTGGCTTGTATAGCGGAGATGAACACCCAAGAATTATTATATGCCTGGTGGCCACTGAAGGATATTTGTACCGGGATTTGAACCGGGAATTGAACCGGGGTTTTCTGGCGTCCTGGGTAGGTAGGTAGGCATGATTGGAGGGCTGGAGTGCTTAGACCGGGTTCTCTCTCTCTCTCTCTCTCTCTCTTTCCTGGACGATTAGGTGACGAAAATCCTGACACTTGGCGGTTTATCTGTGAGTGGGTTTTTAGCTACATCTACTTCGTGGGTTTTTGTTCTGTTTGCTTCTGTCCTTGTGGTTTCAGGAGGCTGCCAGGTGTGTCTCCTCTCCTAGTTAGTTTCTGCTCATGGCTCGCTAGTAGTCTCTTGTATGGTTAGTATGAAAATTGTCACTACCGAAGGGACACCAACAGCGTCGTTATAATGGTAATCACAAATCACTTTCCCACTAACACGAGGAAGTTGCAGGAATATAAGCCGCAATTCGTAATATAAATCGCTAAGGAAATGTTGAAAAAGATAAGGGGAGAGGGAGGGGGTGACCGAGGATGAGGTGGAGGGATAGAGATGTACAGTATATGAGAGAGGGGGGTTATAAGTTGGGGGGAGGGCAGCGACATGGTAGGGGACAGGGTAACATTGAGGCGATTTGTTTGTGGTCATCCCTTTCGGGCGTTTGGTTATAGATAGATAGTATAAAGGAATGCATTTACTTTATTATGTATTGCCTGACGCTGCATCCTGTAAACAATTGCTGTGAGGGGGAGGTGAAAACAGAATGGTAACAGTCATTTTATAGGCTAACATCCTTACACTAGGACATTTAATACCTTCAACCCCCCCCTCCTCTCTCTCTCTCTCTCTCCACCTGCCTTTCACCTGAGCACCTGCACAGTTAAACATGGACAAACATTGGCTCCTGTATTGCCCGAGATAAAGCCACGCGCCCTAATACTGCCACAAGAAACACACACACACACACACACACACACACACACACACACACACACACACACACACACACACACACACACACACACACACACACACACACACACACACACACACACACACACACACACACACACACACACACAAGGGACCCCTCATTTATGCATACACGAGGCTCATTTACAGGCAAGGAGAGGAGTTGGGTGATGGTTACACACACACACACACACACACACATGAAAGCACATACACAAACACTACACAGAAGTACCACTTGCTGGACTGATGCTTTTGAAGGACGGTGGGCCTAGCTGTGGGAGTCTTGTAATGAGAGAGAGAGAGAGAGAGAGAGAGACCCATCATTAACGTACTGCCTTCAAAAAAGTAATCACATGTAACAAATTTCAACATATCTTTTTTATACGTAATTTTTAGTCATTGTGAATTACTGTTAATCACCACAATTACCACCACAAATAACCAAGGCCTTCACACTGGCACCACAATAATTTTCACCACAAATACCACAGTTACCGTCATCACAACCTCTCCCATCACTCCTGTCACCTCCAAAGCTTTCTTATTACCATCATCATCACCTTTCCCTCCACCACTACCACTCCCTTCACCAGCATCACCATTAATGTTTCTAACAGTTGTCCTCATCACTATCACCACAAATACCTCACTATCACCAACACTCACCATAGCCATCGTTTAAACTGTCACCCTTCATCATCACCAAATATTCCCACCATCCTTCATCACCGTCTCCATCTGTCACCACCATCAGGCTGTCTCATCACCCTCCTTCCTGCTAACATCACCACTGAAGCCTCCATTTCCTCCCTCACCACCACCACCACCACTACAAGCCGCCATCTTCCTCACCAACACCACCTGCCACCATCTCCCCCCTCTCCTCCACTATCATCATTACCAGTTTCTCTCCTCCTTCTCCTCCTCCTCCTCCTCCTCCTCCTCTGTCATCTTGTAGCCATCTATGTCAGTTGATTTTTTTGGCGGAATTGGATAACAACCTCCAGATGAACGAGAACACACACACACACACACACACACACACACACACACACACACACACACACACACACACACACACACACACACACACACACACACACACACACACACACACACACACACACTACAGTACAGTACAGTCGGATAAAATTGCAGAATTTGACGGTCGAATAAGATCAGAATTATGGAGTTGGAAATTGTTGGAGATTAAAATGAAACTAAGTGATACTGCAGGAGATAGGACTGAAGTTAAAGTCAAGTTAGCAGGCTGGTTGAGTTTGTAGGGGTGGAGGAGGGGAGAGGGAAGCGTAGAGGGAGTAAAATTGATGAAGTTGGAGGTAGATATGAAATTAAATTGGAGGTTGGGTAGTTGAGGTTGTGAGGCGTGGAGGTGAAGGAAGGTAGATGAGAGTGAGGTGTGATGGACTGAAATGGAGATAAATTATAAAATTGAAGATGATGGAAGTGAAGCTGACAGTAGAATTAAAAAACAAAATTGAAGATGTAGTTGAAGGTGGAATTAAAATATGAAATCGAAAAAGGTGGAATTGAAGGTAGAGTAGTAGACTTTGTTGTGGGGGAGGGGGTGGGGGTGGGGGAAGGGGAGTGTAATCAGAAGGGAAGGGAATCATATGTGGGGGTATCTTTTTACACGTCAAGGAGAGTAATCTAGTGGATCCATAAAACATATCCGGTTACAGACTCACCCACCCCCCTCCCCCTCTCTACCCCTCATCCCCTCCTCTCATCCCCTTCCCCTCCCCTCCTCTCATCCCCTTCGCTTCCCTACCCCTCATCCCATCCCATCCCCTTCCCTACCCATCATCTCATCCCCTCCCCTTCCTTACCTCTCATCTCATCCCTTCCTCTTCCTTACCCTTCATCTCATCCCCTCCTTTTCCCTCATCTCATCCTCTCCCCATGTTTTACCTCCCCCGCCCTCCTTCCCTTGGACTTGCTATTTCCTCTCTTTTTATCTTTCCCTCCCTCCCTCGTCTCCTTTCCTCTCCTCTCCTTTCTGTCTTCCTTAAGCTTACTCTTCTCCTATCCTAACCTGTCCCCCTGCCCTCCCTTCCTCCCTCATAGTTGTTCTTTCCTCTCCTTTTCTCCCTCCCTATCGTTCTCCTCTGCCTCTCTCCCTTCCCTCCGTCCGTCCGTCCCTCCCTCCCTTGAACTCGCTCTCTTCTCTCTTCCTCTCTCTCTTTCTCTTACTCTCCTCTCCTCTCCTTTTAACTTGTTCTTTCTTCTCCTCCTTTCTCCTATTTCTCCCTCCATTGAACCTACTGTCCTGCTCATTTTCTGTCCCCTTTCTCGCCCTCCCTCCCTCCTCTCCCCTCTCCTCTTCCCACTCTTCTCCTTTCTTCTCTTCTTAGTTCCATAGTACTCTACTCCCTTGAACATACTTATTCTTCTTCTTTCCCCTCTCATCCTCCCATTTTCCTTCCCTGCATTGAAGTTGCTCTCTCCTTTCCTCCCTTTCCCACCTCTCCTCTCCTTTCTCCCTCTCCTCTCCTCTCCTCTTTCTTTTCTCCACTTCTTCTTTCCCCTCCTTCCATCTTTCTCCTCTCCTCTTCCATTCTCCGCTGTCTCCTACCCTCACCTTCCCACTCTGCCCTCCATTTCTCTCCCCTGACTAACCTTACTTCCTCTCCTCTCTCTCCCACCCCTCCCCCTCTTCCTCGTCTTGCTATGCCATTTCCCTCCCCCCTCCCTCCCTCCAATTCCCTTTTCATTCGTCAGTTATTACATCCTCTTTCCCTTCCCATATATCATCACAGATCCCATTATTCTCGTATTTACCTCACAGATTTGCCTCATCGGTTATTTCTTCATGTATTCTCTCTCTCTCTCTCTCTCTCTCTCTCTCGTTTCCCCATCTGTTCATATTCCCCTTCCTTCTCCTCTCGTTCCACACATTTCCCATCTCTTCCCTCTCATCCACATATTTCTGTTCTCCCTCACATCTCATTCCTCATCTCATCTCCATCTCTCATCTCATTTCACATATTTCATCTCGTCTCATCTCCCATTTTTCGTCTTACGTCCTCTTTTTTGTCTCATTTCTTTTCTCGTCCCATCTCCCATCTCTCACCGACCATCTCTTTATTTTCCCATTCCACCCATCGTCCCTCTCCTCATCCTTACTTCTCTTTCCTCACATCACCCTTTTTCCTCTCTCCCCCTCCATCCTTCTTCCATCTTCCTTCCTCCCTCTCCCTCCATCCTTCATCCTCCTTCCTTCCTCCCTTCCCCCTCTTTCCTCCTGTCCTCCTCCCTCCCTCTCCTTCCTCCTGCCCTCCTCCCTCCCCCTCCTTCCTCCTAACAATACCCCGCCCCCCGCTGCGCCAAGGGTCCAAACAATAGCCCCCACTCCCTTAATTACGATATAATCATCTAATCGCATCCAGGGTTTGTTGGGTGGGGCCACGGCGTGCTGAAGGAAGAGGCCAGCACTGAGGGGCCAGGGAGGGAAGGGGAGAAGGCAGGAGGGAGGAAGAAAGAGAGAGATGAGGTGGGAAGTGAAGGCAGGAAGGAGGAAGAGAAAGAGAGAGATGAGGTGGGAAGTGAAGGCAGGAAGGAGGAAGTGAAAGAGAGAGATGAGGTGTTGAGAGAAAGCAGGAAGGAGGAAGGGATTGAGAGGAGGTGGGGAAAGGGAGAGATGAACTGGGGAGAGAAGAAAGAGATAACACTTACTGGCTTACGAGTATTTCTTAAGTTTCCTTCTCTTCCCTTCCACTTCCCTCACCACTCCAGTCCATTCTTACATACTCACCCAGTTCCCTCCCTCTCCACACCACTCCACTCATCATTCACTCTCCCACTCATCCCATTTCCTCATCTCTCTGTCCCAGTTCCTCCTTGTATTTTCGTCATCCTAGAATCCCTCCTGTCTCCCATGTCTCCAACTCTTTCTTCAGGCCATCCTAGTCTTCCCTTTCATCCCCCATTTATCCCCCTCTCTACCCCACTCATCTTTCTACCCCATTTCTTACTTATCATCCCAACTCCTCTACGTTCCTGCTTGTATACCCAGCTGTCTCTTCTTCACCCAGTCCTCCGGCACTACCCCACACTTCCCTCTCCACCTCTCTCCATTCTCTGCTCTCTTCTTCTCTTCTTCTCTCTAACCCACTTCACCGGCAAATCCTGCAGACATCCGGATTTGTCTTGGCTATAAAGAAGTCAGAGTATGAGAAAACCCAGACGTGTTTATCAATCTGTCCATCTGTCTGTCTGGCTGTCAATTTATATATTTATTTATTTATTTATTTATCAGACGTTCATGAACTTGCGCAGATGGGCGGGTGTACTTATGGTGATTTCGGAAAGGCTAGAAAGGCAGCATTGTTGTGGCGTGCTGTGAACCCTTGTGCTGTGAGGGGCGTGATGTGAACCCTTGTGCTGTGAGGGGCGTGCTGTGAACCCTTGTGCTGTGAGGGGCGTGCTGTGAACCCGTGTGCTGTGAGGGGCGTGCTGTCAACCAGTGTGCTGTGAGGGTCGTGCTGTGAATGCTGTGAACCTCGCCACTAATAAAATAATAGGGGTGGTGGCTGGGGTGGTGTGGTGTGGTGGGCGGGGTGGGTCGATACCGCTTCACATCACCATCATCATCACAACATCATTACGGCATCATTACAACATCATTACAACACCATTTCGGCGTCATCACAACATCATTTATCACCACGTTCTTCTTATTCGAATACTTGTTTACATTTTTATTTTATTATTATTATTATTATTATTATTATTATTGTTATTGTTGTTATTATTATTATTATTGTTCTTGTTTTTGTTAGTATTGTTATTGTTGTTATTATTATTTTTATTATTATTATTATTATTATTATTATTATTATTATTATTATTATCTGGAACTTTGAGGGTACAGTTTCCGTGTATTCCGACGGTTCTCCCTTCATACAGTCCCCACTGAGTTGGTCAGTACTGTGCTAAGTCAGTGAATATTGCACAGTACTAGGCGAGAACTTGAGAGAGGGATTATTGCAAGTTCTGATTATGTACTCTCTGGCTGCGTCTGCTTTCCTGGGCGTGACGGGAAAAGAGAGAGAGAGAGAGAGAAGAAGGAAAAAGGCTAATTCTTCCAAGATCTAACTATCGTGTAAGAAAAAAAGATAGGAAATAGGACCCTTCGTTACATTTATCAACCCGAAATAGAGCACATTTTATCATAGTTATTTATCCTGCCTGTAAGGGTCCAATACACTCCTTAGCCATTCCCTTCTCTTCCCTTTTCTTCTCCCTCGTCGACTCTCTTTTCCTCCCATCTCCTGCCCTCCTCACTTCTCTCCTACCCTCCCCACTTCTCTCCTGCCCTCCCCACTTCTCTCCTGCCCTCCACACTTCTCTCCTGCCCTTCTCACTTCTCTCCTGCCTTTTTCACTTCTCTCCTACCCTCCTAATCTTCTCACTTATTTCCTGCCCTTCTCACTTCTCTCCTGCCCTTCTTACTTCTCTCCTGCCCTCCTCACTTCTCTCCTGCCCTTCTCACTTCTCTCCTACCCTCCTTACTGCTCTCCTGTCCTCCCCACTTCTCTCCTTTCCTCCAGTACTTAAATATTCACAGTAGACCTCATGTCTTTGTGGTAAAATCTGACCGTGTGTTTAAAATACTTAAGTACTCTCAAAATTTTAACAGATCTTCCTTAACTACTCATTTCGTTTCCTTCATTTTCTTTCCCTTCCCTTCTTCTCTTTTTCCTCTCCCCTTTCCTCTCCTTCCCCCTCCCCTCCCCTCCCCTCCCCCCCCCCTCTCATCACCCTGACAATGCAGAAGTGGGGGAGTCGAGGGGAGAAGGAGAGGAACAGAAGGTGAAGAGAGAAGAGGAGGGAAGGGAGGGAAGAGGAAGAGGCGTAGCGGAGAAGGAGAGAGAGAGAGAGAGAGAGAGAGAGAGACAGACAGACAGACAGACAGACAGACATGGGAGGGGGAGTTAGGGGAGAGAGAGGGGAGAGGAGAGGAGAGGAACAGAAGGTGGAAAAGGAAAACTAGAATGGGGGGGAAGCAGTGTAAAGCAAGGAGGAAGAGGAAACAAGAGAGAGAGAGAGAGAGAGAGAGAGAGGTGCGTTAATCTAGTAATTGCGACAAAGGTGGTGGCGGTGAGGCGGGGCGGCGGACATACCCAAGACGTGGCCTTTGTTTCCCTAATAATCAACTTGCTGGATACAGAGCCAGACCCTCATTAAACATATTAAACTTGAATTCGTATTGTTTTCACCCCCTCTCTCCCCTCCCCTTCCTCTCCCCTCGTCTTCTCCTCCTGTCTGTCTTCCCCTGTTCCCCCTCCCCTGTCTGCCCACCCACCCCTGTCGTCCTCTCCTCCTGTTTGTCTGTCTCTTTTTCTCCCCCACATCTCTCCCGCCCCCGTCCGTCCTTCTGTCTATCTACCCTCCTCTTTCTCTCTCTTTTACCTCCCCCTCTCTCCGTCTCTCTTCCTTCATCCCCTCCCCCATCTGTCTATGTCTGCCTTTCCCCCTTCTCTTCCCTCACCCCCCCCCCTCCCTTCTCAGCTTAATCTCCTCTTTACTCCCTCCCTCACCTCGTAATTTTTCCTTTCTCCCCATCATTTCCTTCCTTCACACCATATCTTTTCTTCTTTCGCACTACTCTTCTTTTCTCTCGTCATCTCTCTCTGTCTCTTTTCAGGTTCCTCTTGGTTCTCTCTAAGTATAGGCTGTCTCTTCCAACCCCCGTCTTCCCTTTCCTCCCCTCGTCCTCTTCTCTGTTTCTCTCTTTCTTCCAAGGCCTTCTCCTTCCTTTTCTTTTCCCCTTATTCCTTCCCACTTCTTCCTCTTCCTTTCTTCCAGCCATTCTTCGCCTTCCCCCTCCCCCTTCACATACCCTCCTGTCTCTCTTCGATGGTGCCCTTACCTCCTTTCCATCTTTCTCTGTCGGCCTCTTTCCTCCCTCTCTTCTTCCCTCTTGTCCATTTAATCACTCCCTCTTCCTTTTCGCGTCCTCTTTCTTTCTGTTTTTGTTGTTATTTTTGTCCTCCCATTCCTCCTCCTCCCCTCCCCTCTCACGTACCCATAACCTCCAAACAATCCCCACTTCCCCTTTATGCACCTCTCTATTCTTCTCCCCTTTCTCTGTTTATCCCCTTTTTTTCACAGCGTCTCTCCTTTTCGTCCCTTCCCCTCACACCTCACTTCTTCCCTTCATGCAGTTCTTACCTTCCCTCCTGGCATCCTTCCCTTACTCTTCTCTTTCCCCTTCCCCCTTCACACGCTTCCACCGGCCCACTTATACCCCTCTCATTCCTCCTCCACACCCCACCCCCACCTCGCTCACCCCTGCCCTTCCCTCCCCTTCCCTTCTCTCCCGCACCTTCATCTCCTCTCCCCATTTCTCTCTTTCTCGTTCTGGTCGCCAAGTAACCCTTAATCTTTTTTCCTCGAGGGGAGAGGAAAGGAATCTCGCGGGAGGAATGGCGAGAGAGAGAGAGAGAGAGAGAGAGAGAGAGAGAGAAGGGGAAAATGACATAACAGTAGAAAGAAATAAGGGAACAAATATTACAGATGAATATATGCTAATGGGACAAGGAAATAAATAAGGAAGGAAACAGGTAAATAATAATAGGTAAATAAGTGAGAAGGTAAGAGGGTAATAATATCGCCGAAACTGTAAAAACTATTGAATTATACGGAATATGGAGAGCAAGCTTAAAATGAAAATAAAGAAGAGGATAATATTTATAGTCGAGAAAACTAAAGGGTATGAGAAAAGAAAGTGACAGACGGAGGGAAAGAGGACAGTGATGGGAGGAGGGGAGAGTGCAGATGGCAGAAGAGAAGAGGGAGGAGGGGGAGAGGAGAGAGGGTAGGGGGAGAGTAAGAAAAGAGAGATGGTAGGAAGAAAGGGGACGAGAGGAGGGTAGGGGGGGGATGAGGAGGAGGAAAAGAGTAGGAGTGGAGGAGCAGGGGGGAGAAGAATAGGAGGGGTGGAGGGAAAAGAAAAGAGAAGGCAGGAGATGAAGAGGGAGAGAGGAGAGAAAGAGGAGAATGAGAAAGAGAACCGTAGGAGGGGAGGGAAGAGAGATGAAATTTGGAAGGATGGAAGAAAGAGGGGAGAGAAGATAGGTGAGGAGGGGGTGGGGAGAGGAAGGAGGGAGAAGGGGAGAGGGGGAGGGGGGTAGAGGGGGCATTGTAAGCAAGACAAGGAGTGAAGAAAGAGAAAGATGAATTAAATGGGATGTGTTGGTTATGGTATTGTTGTTAGTAGTAGTGCTCTTGATGGCGGTGGTAGTTGTGGTTGACTGGTGGTGGTGAAGAACGGTAGATGATGTGGTTGTTGTGATGGCGATGGTGGTGAATGGTTGTTGTGGTGGCGGTGGTGGTGAATGGTTGTTGTGGTGGCGGTGGTGGTGAATGGTTGTTGTTGCGGCGATGGTAGTGACAGCGGTGGAACTTGTGGTTGACTGGTGGTGGTGAAGAGCAGTGGTTGATATGGTTGTTTTGGTGGTGGTTGTGGTGGTGGATGGTTGTTGTGGTTGCTTGACGCGGTGATGAATGTTGATTAATGTGGAACTTACTATAATACTGGGGATGGAATTGACTCGCTCTTGTAATTTTCCCAAGATGAATAAAATCGTATTCAGATAGGTAATAGTAAAGCTTCTCTGGGAATTAACACCTGAACAGCAGTGGACATTTAAAGATTTCAATGCGATGACGGTCTTTAGTGCGGTTTATTCTTGCTACCGGACGATTTTTTTTTTATGGAAGGAAGAAGGAACCAAAGGCTAGAGGGTCGCAAAAGTGTTCCCTCAAAAAATAAAACCAAGAAAACACAGAGCCAAATATGAAATACAGTACGTCATGGGGTGGAATTATTGAAGTGGGTGGTGGTAGTGTGTTGATTGGTATAGTGGATGTGGTGGCATTGTTATCATTATTATTATTATTATTATTATTATTATTATTATCGTCATCATCATCATTATTGTTGTTGTTATTATTATTATTATTATTATTAAAAGAGCACATGCAAATATATTACCATCCTTCTTTTGTAACTCAGAGGGAAAGAACGCTAGTGTAGGGAGACTATCAGTTATTAAATCTCTCGTTCTCTTCATTTTTTCCCTCCCTCTTTCTCTCCTCTTTCTCTCCCCCTCTCTCTTGATCCACTCACGCCACATTTGTCTCCTTCTTAATTACTTGCTCACTTTTTTTCAACTTTCTCACTTTCATCTCTGTGTGTATATGGGTGTGTTTTCTCTCTCTCTTGCTCACTGTCCCTGTCTTTCTTTAGTTTTTTTTTTCTCTCTCATCTCTATACTTGCATATGCATGGGTCTCTCTCTCTCTCTCTCTCTCTCTCTCTCTCTCTCTCATCTCTGTATGTATATGGGTATGTGTTCTCTCTCTCTCATGCTCACTCTCTCTCTCTTTTTTCTCTGTTTCTCTCTCTCTCTCATTTGCCTCCCTCCCACACCCAGACTTTCATGTCATTAAAAAAAGGCAGAGGGTAATTTTGGGGAGGACTGTTGTTGTTATTTTTGTTGCTTATTTTTGTTGTTGTTGTCATGCTCACGTGGTCAACAGGTGAGCAGAGACATACACTACTCCTGATATTGTGTATTGGGCTGGAATTTGTACACCTGAGATCAGTACCTGGAATAATGTCTGTTTTCTGTACTCTGTCTTTTTGGCTGTAGTTTTCGTTGTCTGCTTCTAGTCTGCTCTTACGTCTGATTTTGTGTGTGTGTGTGTGTGTGTGTGTGTGTGTGTGTGTGTGTGTGTGTGTGTGTGTGTCTACCGTAATTTTCCTTGCTTGTTCTTGCTCTTGGGGTAGAGGGAGCTTCTGGATACATGGGAAGTAGAATACCATCTCCGTATTTCGTGCGTATCGTGAGAAGCGATGAAAGAAGAGGGGGTGATGAGGCTGGGAATACCACTGCCCTCAAGATTGGGTCTCACGCATATTTTTGACTCCGAAAACGCCATCTCTAGCAACGCCGACGCTGCTACTCTCTGCCTTAGTGCTAAATAACCATCTTCTTGCTTGGGGCTAGTTTTTCCTTCCTTCCTTCCTCCCTTCCTTCCTTCCTTCCTTCCTTCTCTCTGCTCTTCGTCTCCCCCATCGTCTTTTTTTTTTTGCATTTTTTTTCTCTGTTTAGTTTTCCGACCGTTTGCTTCATGTCTGCTCTTCCATATATTTTCTCCATCCCTCTCTGCTTCATTCTTCTCTATATCTGCTTTTGGTCTGCCCCTCCGCCAGTCTGCCCCATGCTCCCTAACATCTGCCGCTGTTCCAACCATCTGTGTCTTGTCTGCTCTTCCACGTGTTTCCTCCACTCCTGTCCGCTTAATTCTGGTCTGCTTTTTGTCTGCTCCTCCGCCTTGTCTGCCCCAGCCTCCCAACCAGCCATCTGCTTCTTGTCTGCTCTTCCACTTGTTTTCTCCACTCTTGTCTGCTTAATTCTTGTCTGCTTTTGGTCTGCTCCGCCTGGCTGCCTCATCCTTCCTGTCATTTGCCTCTTCAACCATCTGCTTCTTGTCTGCCCTTCCACTGCCTGCTTCATTCATCCATGTGTCTGCTTTGGTTTGCTCTCCTGCATGTCTGCCTCAGCTTCCTTCTCATCTGCTGCTGTTCCAACCATCTGCTTCTTGTCTTCGTTTCCACATGTTGTCTTCACTCCTGTCTGCTTAAACCTAGTCTGCTTTTGGTCTGCTGCTCCGCCTGTCTGCCTCATCCCCCCTATCATCTGCTGCCGTTCCCAGAAACTCCTAAACAGTGAGGAGAGAATCGGAAAATTAAGGTTTGTGAGAGTTTATGAATACGCAGAACTCCCCGACACAACAAAAGTGAAGAGTATTGGAATATTAACTTTGGGAAACACGATAATTCTGATCCTGATATTTGTGAAGGTATGAGATCAGGGAAGGGGTTGGTGTGACTCTCTCTCTCTCTCTCTCTCTCTCTCTCATCACCCTTCCTCTTGTCCGCCGCTACTCTTTATTTCTCTCTTTTATCTCCCTCTTTTAATTTACCAGCTTAATTGTCGTCATCTCTTTATTCATTATTAATACTTCTCTTTTATTAATCTTCCTCTCTCCATATCACCCTCTCCCACAATTTTTTTCAGCATATATATTTCTCAATCCTCCTCTCTGTTATCCCTATATCTTATCTCTTCCTTTAATTGATTCTTTTAGTACCTTTCATATTTCAAGCTATTATTTTTGTGTTTTTCGATTCTATAATTAGTCTTCGTCTATGTAGGAGGTGATTTTGGAGGTGATTTTGAGTTCGAGAGAGAGAGAGAGATTAAAGGGTGACCGGACATATCTGTGTCATGTACTTTGCAGTCAGGGTAGTGAGTCGATCTACTGTCAAATTATTATCTCATGTCGGTTGTATTAAATTATCTACATTCTCAGCCTAGCCTCGACCCCCGACGCTCAGAATCTGTTTGTGTATTTTATGTGTTATGCTGTCTTTAATTTGATTGTTTTGTGCTTTATTGATTTATTGTGTTTTCTTGTTTAATTTCTTTGTTCGTTTCTCTTTATTGGTCTTGCTTTCTTGTTTAATCTATTGTTTATTTGTTTTTCTGTCTTTATTTATTTACCATGCTCCCTTGTTTCATATATTTGTTTATTGGCTTTACTGTCTCTCTCTTTGTTTTCTTTATTTTGCTCTCTTCTTAAATCTCTCTCTTTGTTTTGTTTATCTTTCTTCTTTAATCTCTTTCGTCATTTGTTTTACGTATCTTGCTCTCTTTTATCCATCTTCCTGTCTTTTTCTATTCCCTGTCTCTTGCCTGCCGCTCTCCCCTTTTCACTTGTGTCTCTGCACGCCAATTCCTGCCTGTCTCTCACTCTCACACTTTCTCCAACTTGGTCTGTCTATCTTTCTATCTAGCTGTCACAATCTCTATCCTACTGTGTATCTATATGTATCTATCTGTCTGTCTCTCTGTCTATCTGTCCATCTATGTCTATCGATGTATCTGTCTATCTGTCTCACATAATCTCCGAATCTGTTTATCAGTCTCTTTCTATCAAACATAAATATCTGTCTCAGTATCTATCAGTCTGTAACTCTCTCTCTCTCTCTCTCTCCCTTTTTCACTCCACTTACTACCCTCTTTTCGCTTCACTGTCGCCCTTCTCGCTCAAATTCGCTTTTTCCTCTCTCTCTCTCTCTCTCTCTCTCTCTCTCTCTCTCTCTCTCTCTCTCTCTCTCTCTCTCTCTCTCACTCACTTTTCCTCGCCGTTTTTCCCATCGCTCCTCCGTCCCAACGAGATTTATAAAGCCGAAGACAGAAAATTTTGTTGACATGTTTGGAATGATTCCCTCGTCGAGCCGGCAGATTACAGAATCAAGGGGGGACAACACGAGGCCACAGAGGCGAATCCCACCCCGCCACCCGGGCCTCGATATCGGGTCTTGCGATAAGGGGAGATAAGGGCCGATTCGCCTTGCCCCGGACCAAAAGAGCAACCGGGGCTACCTAGTTTGCTTTCAGATAGAAGCAATTACTTACAAACTCCGGCCGTGATGCGATTTTGGACCCTAGGCATCCCCGGGTTTAGGCTGGGTCTCGCGTCGCGCCCACCAGCCAGATGACTGGACAAAAACGAATAGAAACTCAGTTTGTCGCGGGAGTTTCGGGGGGATTTGAAAATTAAGTTCCAGAAAAGATGTTTTTGGTGAGTTTCCAGAGCCGGGAGATTGTGTGATGTCTCTCGTAACCTTTTTATAACGCTGCCTCTGACTTGACCCACGCAGCCATGATTACAACCCCGTGCTGACCCAGGCTGACTCTCTCTCTCTCTCTCTCTCTCTCTCTCTCTCTCTCTCTCTCTCTCTCCCCTAATGGTAGTAATGTATTGCATGTATAAGTAACATCAAAATATCCTGCTGGTAAAGTAATTTGTGATGGTTGTTGTAAATAATGAGTCGTAATACATCTTCATAAGCGATTTATTTTGTATATTACTTCCTCACACTGTTTTATATACATCATTTTAATATCGACGAAGTTTATATCAATTACATACGAGAGGATAATGAGATGTATTATGTAAGAATAAGTTACTAACGTAAAAGTTATGCGAATTCATGAAAGCCGCTTTGAATACTGCCCCCCCCAAAAAAAAAAAAAAAAAAATCAGCTGGTTAATTAATTGCATTGGTGATTGAGTAATATTAAAAATTTTAGGTAGAAAAAATGAAAAAGAAAAAAAATGTGGTGTTGGTAGGGTGGGTTGATAATGACGTGAGCTTAACATGTTCATTGGTATTTAACGTGGTTCCGGGAAGTGCTGGTGGAGAGAGAGAGAGAGAGAGAGAGAGAGAGAGAGAGAGAGATGCTATTCCTCAGTTACTCTTATTCGCTTACAACATGGAGAGGGGGAGAGGGAGAGAGCATGCTGCTGTCCTTCGCTCACTCTTACTCACTCATACTCACAAGTGGAGAGAGAGAGAGAGGACGCTGCCATCCTTCACTCACTCACTCACACACACTCAACTCACACACAACTGTACTCAGACCCACTGTATCTTTAGGCAGAAGAGGGACGCCTTCACGCGCTGGCACTGATGTATCCGGAGTGTGGAGGCTGCCAGGAAACACACACTCCCTTCAGGCCCTTCCCTATCCCCCAAAAGGAAGATGGTGGGCTGCAGTGTTGACGCGAATCCTACTTCCTGGTTTTGTCAGGTAAGTAATGTTTTAGTATTGTTCCTTAGGTTGTAATTTAAGTGATTTGGGAGATTTCGCGGTGCCTTATCCTCAGCGATTTATTTTGCTCATTACACCCCATCTCAGTCCCTGTCTACCTGTCTGTTTGTCTGTCTTTATCTGTGTCTGTCCATCTATCCATCTGTCTGTCTCCCTGGTGTGAGAGATTTAATCCCAGAGTTTATTGGGGATGATTGGGATAGAAATGCATCCATCATTCAATCTGCCTACGTATCTGTCTATCTCTCTATCTGTCTCTGTTTTCTATCAACCTACTTTCCTGCCTGCATAGCTACCAACCCATCTGCCTATCTATCTATCTATCAGTATACATATCTATTTTCTGTCTACCTGCCTAGCTGTCTGTCTACATATCTATTTTCTATCTACCAGACTATCTCTCTCTCTCTCTCTATCCACCTATCTATCTGTCTGTCTGCCTCCGAGTTCATCCAGGGTGTGCGATGCAGAAATGCCTCCAGGCCCCTCTATCTCCACTTCCTCTCTGCCTCCCATTCACCCTACCTTAGTTTATTTTATCTGAGCATCTGTTATATCTTTTCCTGTATATCCCACTACCCCATGTGAACAACTTTCAGCTTTTTCCATTTCTCTTACCCTTCGTTTTTATTTTCATTTTTCCTACCCTGACATCTAAACTTTATTAAATTTTTTCCTATCTCCCGTGGAATAGGTACCCTTGTTTGATAGCTTGATGTATATTTATAAAACGAAGAAAAAGAAAGTTCAGGGGAGACCATTCTTTGCCTTTCTTTGTAGTGTATATTTCATGTCATCAGTTCACCCCCTTCTTTTTTCATATATTCCTATTTTCCAACTTGGTTTACTATATTTTTCCCTTCTCTAATAGGACAGATACTCTAGTTAAATATATTACGATTAGAATAACTTAGATATCAACTTTATATCCCATCGTACAACAATCATACCCGATAAGAATTAGAAGATAAGCTACTGTTTGTATTCCTTTGCGTTTCCTGTTTTTTTTTTTTTGTTTTTTTTTCTCACGAAGCTCCATTCCCAGTCACTGTGTTTAGCCTCTTTCGGCCATTTTTTTTTTCTACCTCCTGATTATTTTATTCGGTTTGGGAGAGTCTGTTATCTCCTTCCACCCTCTGAATGATATAGTGTGTAAGTAGGAAGATTAAATTGGAAGAAGATTGTACCTGGGATGGTGCGTTTACCTGTATGAGAAGGCTTAGAACTTCAGTGCTTATGTTTACGTGCATGAGGAGGCTTATTATTTCAGTGCTAATGTAGTCATGGCAACGCTAGTTTGGCCACGCTTTGCGCATGTTAACTATTGACTTTAATTAACGTATAAAACTCGAATCGTGTTCTGCTAGAAGTGTGTACAGTATGTGAAAATAGTGTGCTTGGCATTGGGAGAATTTTAAATTATATCTCCTTTGGACGCTACCCAGTTAAATTGACGAACAGGCAGTAGGTCTCATTAGCAGTAGTTCATAAGCTAATTATTTATGTAGGAGTACCCTGTTGAAACGTGGCATACAAGAGAGGTTTATTCAGTGATACCGGGATTTGTATTTCTCAGATGGACAAATATTTCGCAGATGAAGGCCTTGTATGATTTTTTTTTTCTATTCTCGTACATCATCCAGTGACCTTGCACGGGCGACGCAGATAACAAAGCAGAAAAGAGTGTATCGAGAGGAAGGAGGGAGGTGAGAGAAGGCGAGAAAAATGTGAATGAGTGTATAGAGAAGGTGTGGATGCTGAGAACAATGAGTGATGAGGCGGTAGGTGCTAGTGTGAGATTGGGTCCCTCCAGCGGCGTGTGTGTGTGTGTGTGAGAGAGAGAGAGAGAGAGAGAGAGAGAGAGAGAGCCTGGTCCCCTCGTGCCCTACCGCCCTTGTGTCTGGTGCCCTAATCCACTCTCTTTTCCTACCCTTCACCCTCCCTCTCATACCCTTTCCTTCTCGTCTTCTCCATTCCCCTTCCCAGTCACCACCTGAGTTTCTCCCTTCCTTCCATCTCTTACTTCTCCCCTTCTAATCTTTTCTCCCATCACATCCCATCTCCCCTACCGTCATCCCATCCCCATCACACCCACTCCTCCCCATCAGCATCCGTACTCCATCTTTTTCAGTTCACATTCCCCAGCTTATTTCCTCCATTCTTTCAAGACTCCCTACCTCTTTCCTCCTCCATGCTCCCTCCATCTTACCTTCCCCTTCCAGTATCCCCTTCCCATCCCTACCTCTCCCTCATTCCCTTTGTTCTCATAAGTCGTCACACCCAGTTTTCCTCTTCATGATTCTCTCTCCTCTCCTTTTCCCCTGTCTCTTCTCTACCTGACACCATCCCCTCTTCTCCACCACCTTTATTTCTCATCTTCTCATTCTCGTGTCTCTCTCTTAATCTCCCTTCTTTCCTTTCCTTATCTCCCTCTCTCCCTTACCACGTATCCCTCCATGTTCTCGTTCCTGCCCCAGCTCCCTCTCCCTTTCCACACCCCTTCCCCCAAACCTATATGTTTCTCATTCTGCATCATCTCTCTCTCTTTTTTTTTTTTTTTTTTTTTTCATAAGCCCCCCCCCCCCCCATCTCTCTCTCTCCTTCATCACTGTCCCTCCTCCCGCCTCTCCTTCCATCACCACGCTCCCCCCTCCCCGCTCTCCTTTTCCACATCCCTTCTCCCCAGCCTATATCTCTCATTCGCTCTCATTCTCTCTCATTCTGTCTCCCCACCCACCTCCCACCTCCACCAGTCTCCCCCCACTCCTTCCTCTCCCCCTCCACCTACCCCTCCCTCGTCCTTACCCTCATCCCTTCCCTATCAATACCTCCTTCGTTGTCATCTCCCACTGCAATTTGCAAGCGAGTATTGATGGCAGTTGTGTGGTGTAGTGTTGCAAGGGTGGTTCATCTTGGTAGTGGGTATTGTGGCGGCTGTGAGAGGGGCCGGGGCTTGGGGGAAATCTCACACCGCTGCTTATTTACTCTCAATGCCGGGGTTATTGGAAGGAGAGAAAGAGGGAACTGGGTAATATTCCTGATTTTTTATGGCAGATTTTAAAATTAAGAGTAGGTATGTGTGAGGGTTATTTGCTGCTTAATTTTATGTATTTTTGTTTTGATGGTGTATTAACGAAACTGAGGATTGTGGTATTGCCTTAAGATTTGTAAGTTAATGATTAGGAATGATTTTGTAGCTCATTAAAATATACTCATAAACAGAGAAACTTGTAATATTAAAAAATGAGGACATAGTATTGATATTGTAGGTTATTTTAAATGATTTGTCTCCAAAAGGAGTTATGTTATTTCAAGTACAGGTGTTCCATTTGTAACGGTCAGAAATTAGGGTCTGCCTTGCTCCCTTGTGTACTCACTTTTACAGATACATCTGTAACATGCCAGCGATTGCGAGTGAAGAGCTGAGAGGAAGAATAAGACTTGAATGTATCAGTGTTGTGATGAGAAGGGGTTGAGTGAGATGGTTTGGCCATGTGGGGAGGATGGAGGATGACAGCTGGGTGCGGAGGGTAAGAGAGGTGAATGTTGAGGGTAGGGTTGCGATAGGTGTTAAGTAGGTAAGGAGTTAGCTTTTTTCTTTTTTTTTAAGGTTTGCCTAACAATAAAGACATGCTATAGTCCCTTGAATATTATGACCGTGTGTGGGTGGGCGTGGGTGTGGGTGTGAATATGTTCTTGCTAATTCCACACGCTTTTAATCAACTGAAGGAGGACCTCAAGCTGTGAAGAGGTTAAGGAAGGGCATATTTAACTCATCTACTTCGAAACGTCTCTCCAGATCAGATAAAACTGTGAGGAGATATCAGGAATAAACTAAAAAGGACGTCCGCGGATCAGTGGGGATAAAACAGTACAGTCTGGTTCCTCTCGTCATTCCTTACTCACTGAATTCTAGGATGAAGGCTTAGGCACCGGCTGAGGCTTGGCTAGGGTCAGTAATGTGCTTGGTGTGTGGTAGGAATAGATTGTTGTGTGGTAGGAATAGATTGTTGTGTGGTGGGAATAGATTGTTGTGTGGTTGGAATAGATTGTTGTGTAGTGGAAATAGATTGTTGTGTGGTGGGAATAGATTGTTGTGTGGTAGGAATAGATTGTTGTGTGGTAGGAATTGATTGTTGTGTGGTAGGAATTAATGTCCATCGAGAATAATTACCCAAGCCGGATGAGCGCGAAGGGATTGCGTATCTCAGAAATAAATTAAAAAATAACCATTAAGATTCACGGTTCCTGTCCATATCAGCGTTTAGGTAGTACTCGAAGATGGCCTGGTCGACATAACAGTTTTTGGTAGTTAACTCTTGAAATTTTAATAAGTTATACGCTTTGTGAACTTAACAAGAGACAGGCATGAAAACGTGGAACGATGATACCGTAGATTTATACATTCCGACTTGAACTTCCACTCTGTTTTTAAGGATGGGACTTATTATATTTGATTCCCATACTGATAATGCCTTTGAGTATCTCTGGTGTGAGTTTAATGGAAGTAGGTGCCAAAAAAGAGATAAGTAGATAAGGCCCCCATTGTACCCTTGTTCTGAATACCATGAAAAGGTAGTGTATGTTAGTGGCATCTACCCGTCATATTTCACTTACCTGTTTTCCAGGAAATAAAATGATATTTCAAGTATATAAGTATCTTTTGAAGGACGTAGATATTATGTTTTTTACTTTTTTTCATTTCCTTGTGCGAACACTGACACCCCGACAGACAGACAGGTAAACCTTGCTCATCCCAGTACCCTGTCCCCTTCGTTAGGTTCAAGTAATGAGGGAACTATGGTCATAATAGAGGAGTGTGTGAGCGTTACAATCACTTGCCACCAATCACTACAATCAATACCCCGTCAATGGCCGCCGGATTTACCCTGATGACGGGCGGGCTGCGAGGCGTGAACTGCTCCCTGGCGATGGTGAGGTATATTTTTTTCCCTTGTGTTTGTTGTCATTGCGAGGCGGCGGGTCGTTTAGAGCATTGGAGTGTTCGGGTGGGTGTTGTTCCGGCGTCGATAATGAAGAGGTGATATCCCTCCCCCCGATGACTTCCCTCCGTCTCGCTGGGGGTGAGGGGAGGGAGAGAAAGGAGGAGGAGAAAGGTGGGGGGGTTGGGAAAGGGGGAAAGGAGAGAGGGAAGGGGTTAGGGAGAGGAGGAAGAGGTGGTAGGAGTGAGAGAGGAGAGGCTTGGGAGAGAGAGAGGAGGGTCCGGGAGATGAGAGAGGACATGGCTGGGAGGAGAGAGAGAGAGAGAGAGGAGAACAGGAGAGGGAGGGATCTAGCAGAGGAGGAAATGGGGTGTGGAGTGGAAGGAGAAATAGAAGGTGAATGCAAGGAAGGGTGGCGAAGGGGGAGAGACTTGGAGACGAGGGAAAGGGAAGGAGAAGAGAGGGAGGAAGAAGGATGGAAATGAAGAAGCAGAGAGAGAGAGAAAAAAAGGTGGGGGGGGGAAGCTACGAAAGGATGACGAAAACAGAGGGAGAGGAAGAGGAGAGGAAAGATGATGATGGGAGGAAGAGAGGCATATGAAGAAAAATGGGGGAGGTAGAGTTAGAGGGAGTGAGTGAAGGAAAAGAATATTCAGTTCTTTCAGTAAGTCATCGTAGTGAGGGAGTTAGAGAGAGAGAGAGAGAGAGAGAGGGGGGGGGAGGACACAATAGCTCATGCTGGGTCTGGGAGAGAAAATAAGCCCCATCAGATATGTTTTGTTTTGTTCGGGGCGAGGGAGTGATCGGGGAGGAAGGATGGGGTGGCGCCAGCGACACGATACCAGGTTTTGTTTTTGTGTTTTCTTTTTTATTAGCCCCCCTCACACACACACACACACACACACACACACACACACACACACACACACACACACACACACACACACACACACACAGGCTATACAGATTCACTTGCACCACTTGGTATGTATCTACGAGTATGTATCATCTCTCTCTCTCTCTCTCTCTCTCTCTCTATCTCTATATATATATATATATATATATATATATATATATATATATTTATATTTATATATATATATATATATATATATATATATATATATATATATATATATATATATATATATATATATTTTTTTTTTTTTTTTTTTTTTTTTTTTTTTTTTTTTTCGTTAAATAAACTCACTCTTAAAAAATGAAAAGAGCTACCAGTTTCTCTCTCTTATATTAAAAAGAGAAAATGAACGTCTGCTTTACTCACAGCCTCTCATTAAAGAAAATATCAGTACCAAAACTATGATCACCTGACACCAAATTGTACAAAACTTCAAGTAGCTGAGGTGTTAAGGTGGAGTTCTTGCTGCCACAAAACTTCCCACAGCCTTATTAACAACACCTCACTCTTAGATTACCTGCCTGGGGGAAACTTTACTTCTTAGGAGAGAATAGAATGGATAGGAAGGAAAGAGGAGGGAACGGAGGTGTAAGAAAGGGAAGGTGAAAGGAGAGGAAATAAGCGAAGAGAAGGTAAATAGATTGGTATACTATACAGGTAGAAAGATGGGTATATAATGATTTAGTTGTGGAAATTGATAGAAAAAAATGGATCTCTCCTCTTTCCCTCATTTTTATAAACATACAGCTGGATGGATAGGTAGATGCTGTTAATTTTTTTTTTTCCTGTCTCTCTTTGGAGGTGATATGTTGAAAATTTTATTGAAAATCTGGAGCTTCAGTCCCTCATCCCTCCCCTCTACTCCTCTCCCCTCCTGTCTACTCTTCTCCCCTCTCCCTCCTCCCTCCCCAGCTCCTCCCATTTCCCCCTCCTCTCCCCTCATCGACGAAACATTTGGATCAGGTCGAAATCCATCAGGGAGAAAAGATGATTAAAAAGTGAAATGTAAGAATATGTGAGTGTTGTTGTCATTGTGGAGGGGAGGAGAGGGAGGGATAGTGAGGGAGGGGGGAGGGAGATTTTGAGGGGAGTGGTAGGGGTGTGGGCGTATTGAGGGGAAGGTGGGGGAATTGAGGAGAGAGGAGGGGGTTATGTGAACGTAGGGTGAGGGTATTGAAGGTTGAGGGGAGGAGAGGAGAGGAGAGGGGGATGTATTGAACAAAGGAGATAGGAATGGGGAATTTAAGTGTTGGGGTGGGGGTTTTGAGGGGAGCAGTGTGTAAGGG
>NC_136978.1:2515000-2517500 GCF_032717465.1 Coenobita brevimanus
CAGAGTGAAGGAAGTATAGTTAGATGAAAGAAAGATATTAATGGCAGGCAAACTAATAATAATATATGCTAGAGCTGCCACAGACCTAGGTAATAGAGAGAGCAATGTTACACCATCTGTTGAAGAAGTAATATTTAAACGAGAATGTTAAAAATAATAAGAAAATTAGAGTAGTTGCCGTAATGATATACCAATAGTAATAATGGAGTAGTAATGGTTTGATGGCAACAATGCATCCCCCTCCCCCCAGTTTTATTTTATTTTATTTTTTTTTAAGGCTGGAAACGCAATTTTAATATTTCGTTCTAATCACGCACACGTCATTAGCCCGAAAAATAATTAATGTTTGCCAGGATCATCGGTGTATCGTTCCAGGTACACACACACACACACACACACACACACACACACACACACACACACACACACACACACACACACACACACACACACACACACACACACACACACACACACACACAAACTCGATATGACTGTTTAATTAGGGCTGGAAGTCATTTATGCGCTACCTTGTCAGTAATTACATAGGATGAGGGGTAATTACGGGCTGGCAGTCAGATTCCCTACCTCGATTACCTTTGGTCGTGTGTCGGGTGGGATTAGGCTGATGTGGGATTGGGTTAAGAGGGATTAGGTCGTGGATTACAGTGAGATGTCTTGGATACTGTTAGGATTTCTTATGTATTTATCAGTCGTTCATTCATTCATTCATTCATTTTATTTGTAGTGGTGATGTGGGATTGGGTTAAGGGGGATTAGTAGTGGATTATAATGTGTTTATTTATCCATGTATCTATTTATTTATCTATTTTTTGCTTGTTTATTGTGTTGATGTGGGGTTGAGTTGGAGAAATTTTATAATATTTTGTTATTCACTTATTTAGTTATTCGTTTACATAATTTTCGCTGTTTCTGTTGTTGATGTGGGATTGAGGTGGGGTATTGTAGATTATTTGGTTATTATTCATTAATATTACTTTTATTATACTTCATTAATATTTCTTTTAATATTATTTGTTATTCCTCTGCCCACATGTCGGGGATGAGGCATTAAGTGATTGGTCTGTGTGTGTGTGCATGCGTCTGTAACACATTTGTGGGCACGATATCTCCTGAACCCATCAACGGATTATCAACAAACTTTTGTCTGTGATGGAGTGTGAGGAAATGATGAACTGATATGATCAGCTAGGACAATGAGTCAAAGGTCAAGGTCATATGGGATCGACTCAGTCTGTTTCTGTGGACGCGATATCTCCTGAACCCTTAGACGGAGATCGACCAAACTTTTGTCAGTGGTACATTATGAATGGATGATGAACTGATTAGGTCAACAAGGTCAAGGGGTCAAAGGTGAGGTTATATGGGGTATGGGGTCAACGAAGTTTATCCTTGTGGGCACAATATCTCCTGGCCCCTCGATGGATTTCAACCAAACCTTTGTCAGTGATACAGGCTGAGGGGACGATGAACTGATTAGGTCAGCAAGGTCATGGAGGTTGTATGACGAGTCCGTGCTGAAGGCATGACGGAGGTCAACCGAGCGATGCTTTGCATCGATAACTTGGGGTCCGAGTTCTCGGCATTTCATTATTTATTTGTGTTGATGTGGGAGTGTGGGAAGTGTTAGAAGTACCCTGAGATGTTTTGGTCATGTGGAGCGGATGGAGACTGACGAGGAGAGTATGTGAGTGAGACGGAAGGAGGCAGGAGGGGGGAGACCGAGGATGAGGTTAAATGGGAGACTGACTAGGACAGTGAGTGAGATGAAAGGAGACACAGGGAGAGGCAAACCGAGGATGAGATGGATTGAGAGACTGCCAGCGAGATATTACGAGTGAGGTGGAAGGAGTATGAGTGTATGAGTGAGATGGAAGGAGTATGAGTGTATGAGTGAGATGGAAGGAGTATGAGTGTATGAGTGAGGTGGAAGGAGTATGAGTGTATGAGTGAGATGGAAGGAGTATGAGTGTATGAGTGAGATGGAAGGAGTATGAGTGTATGAGTGAGGTGGAAGGAGTATGAGTGTATGAGTGAGATGGAAGGAGTATGAGTGTATGAGTGAGGTGGAAGGAGTATGAGTGTATGAGTGAGATGGAAGGAGTATGAGTGTATGAGTGAGATGGAAGGAGTATGAGTGAGGTGGAAGGAGGAAAAGTGCGGAGAGAGAGCAAGGATGTGGTGGAATGAGAGACTGGCTGGGCTATTACTAAATAAATAGACTGGGGCTTAGTTATTTTTAATCGGTGTTTATTAAGTGTGTATTATCCATTTATTAACTTATTACTAATGAAGATATTATTCAGAGGGGTGGAAGGGTGCTCCGGGCGGGAGAGAGAGAGACACACACACACACACACACAAATCCAAGCCGCCCCTTTCCTCCCAGCGCGTCACCATCTATACGGAGGAAATACAAAAATAAAATCAAGGAGAAAATTCATTACTAGGATTCACAACAACAAAAGCCCGACACACC
>NC_136978.1:2522500-2530000 GCF_032717465.1 Coenobita brevimanus
AGGGATACTGTTGAAGTTTATAATAACTTTGAAGTTCTGGTGGTTGAGGGTATTATTCTGCAGATCTTGTATATAGTAAAGCCAGTAAGACATCTGTTAATTAAGGTAGAAAACAGACCACAAGTGTTTATTTATTTATTTATTTTATTATATATGTATACTTGTCATCCTGCTAATATTTAGGTAGCAGTAAAGTGCAGTAAGTCAGCCGAGTGGTGCCGTAACGGTGTATTAAATAAAAATGATAGAGATGGTAAAACAGCTGTCAGAATGTATGGTGAGTGGTGAGCTGGGTAATGTCTGGATGTGCATCAGATATTCACAAGGTGCAGGAGAGGGACGCCTTCACGTGGTGGCACCGATATGGCCGGGTGGTGGAGCTGCCTGGTTATACAAGCGTCCCTCAGTCTTATCCCCCAAAAGGAGGGTGGTGAACTGCGGGAATGGGGCAGCTTCAACCTGCAGTCCACTGAGTTCACATGAGCCTGGGGTTGCAACTACTACTACTAAGGCAGAGAAGGAAGAAAGTCTGGTGGTAGGACTGCAAGAAATTAATGACTTTTATTGACCTGCTCTTTCCTAACACATGGCATCCTGTGACTCATTTTCATCTGCAACAGAATTCTAGAGTTGTCCTGAACGTGAGAGAGTTTTTGGCATCAGTATTAAAAGTCATGGGTTGTTATGGCTCACTCTTACCTGAACTAAGTCGTCAAATATTAGCTGGAAATAATATAAGAGTTCCCCCGACCGTGAGAGAGTTAATGGCAGTGCTTTATTGTTGAACTGCTTCGTAATGGGTCCTTTGCTTTGGCCTTTAGCTGATACGTGGTTATAATTACGTGTGGCTTTATATCTGTGTGTGTGTGTGTGTGTGTGTGTGTGTTTGTGTGTGTGTGTTTTAACCCATCCAGCTTTTGTCCTGCGGTCTGTTAAACGTGTCATTAGTGTGTGTGTGTGTGTGTGTGTGTGTGTGTGTGTGTGTGTGTGTGTGTGTGTGTGTCTCTCTCTCTCTCTCTCTCTCATTTAACTGTTTCCTAGCATTTTAATTTCTCAATATAAGTAACTATCCTCCTCTCCCCCCCCCTTTATATATATATATATATATATATATATATATATGTCTGTTCAGAGTAGATTAGTTTCTCCTACGTAGATGATTTTTCTCTTTCAATTTCAGATGCAGCCTCCCTGATTGATCCAAATGACACAGAATGAATAGCAGATTAGAAGTTACAGCTTTCGTGATGGCAGGATGGGTTGGGCTGAGAGGGAGGGTGAGATGGGGGGGAGACAGACTGCTACATATCACCTGCCTGGCGTGGAAATATAAGCGATGGAGAGAGTCACCTGTCGTTCTCTCCCATCACTTCCGGCGCTCAGGTAAGACACTGCGGAAGCTGGTGATTGTTTATGGCTTCATTTTTTTACTTATTTATTTTTATCTTTATCTTTTGCTACCGAGATCTCATAACTTCCTAAAACATTCTTACAGACTACCTTTTCTTTTATAATGTCATCGTGCTAAAAGGTGTTGTTTCCAGACTAAACTCTTAACTGTTCCTGGCTAATATCTGCCAGTTAAACCTTTTTCATAACAGTATTAACGTGGAAGTACATATAAGTGTTGGAATAGATATCATATATTTTACCCCTTCACTAAAATGGCGCCTCTTATATCATGTTACAACTGCTACAATATTTCATTCATTATTTCATTGCTAGAAGTGAATGGGCCAGGAAGTGTACATCCAACCCTTGTATTTTACAGTCTTTCCTTAGTTGAATAAAATCGTTTGGCAGAAACAGGAATAAAACTGTTTAGACGTCATTGTAGTTAATGGGTTGGAGTGGGATGGTATTTCAGTAATTATGTTTTATATATATATATCAAAATACGTTTTTCTTATGTTGCATCGAAGTTATTAATGAATTTTCTTTTCACTTATTTTTCACTGAGTCTCTCTCTCTCTCTCTCTCTCTCTCTCTCTCTCTCGTGCTTCATCTACATTTGATCCATCTAACCCCGTGTATTAAAGAATAAAGAGATGATCTTGATGGTGGTGGTGGTGGTGGTGATGATGATGATGATGATGATGATGATGATGATGATGATGATGATGATGATGATGATGATGATGATGATGATGATAATAATAATAATAATAATAATTATTATTATTATTATTATTATTATTATTATTATTATTATTTATTGTTATGATGATGATAATAATGATAATAATAATAATAATAATAATAATAATAGTAATAATAATGATAGTTATAATAATGATGTGGAGGAGGATGTAAAAGGGTGGTGTTCTTGATTCCTTTTGTCCTTTTGCCCTACGACTGGTACAGGAAGACACTTGGCCTCTTCACTACGATGACCCAGAGAGAGAGAGAGAGAGAGAGAGAAGGGGGGGGGGAATCTATACTGAAACACTTGGACCCGCATACATGATAACTCGTAGAGACGAATAATCACAAAGTTTTTTATTGCCACCTGCACAAATAGCCAACTGAAGCTTGTTAAGGTCAGATATAACGATAGAGAAAGTTTGTCGCGGTTAATGGGTGGTTAGGAGACGAAAGATGATAAAGCTGTTTCATATCAAGTAGGACAGAGAATGAATTAGTAGGCTAGAAATAGTTTGGTGGTTGGAGTAGTTAACTATCTGACGTGATGGAAATGCTGACTTAGTTTCATTGCTGTGAAGGGGTTTAATGGAGACTTTTTTGCCCTTATATTACCAGAGAGAGAGAGAGGGGGTGGGGGTATAAACAAATGTCTTCGTTATAGTGAAGGGGCCCATCTTATTCGTGGCTCTGTAATTAACACACAGTAATAGGCAGTTTTTTTGGACTGATTTGTGTGTGTGTGTGTGTGTGTGTGTGTGTGTGTGTGAAGTTTATTTTTTTGTTTTGTTTTTAGCAGCCATGATGTGGACTGATGTGGTGTGGCTGACCTTTCTAACTGTGGCTGTGGCTGTGACGCGGGTCACTGCTCGCTTCCCTCGTCCCTCACGTCAAAGTAAGGATGCACTGTGTTTACCTCAAGTCTTGGCTGATGCGATACTGAAGAAATTAAGTGCAATAATTCAAAGTTTATATTATTTACTTTATTTATGTACTTATTTATTTGTTTATTTATTTATGGATTCTGCCTGTTGCCTTCAAGTTCTGGCTGAAGGATAGTGTTGAAGAAATTTGGTACAGTAATACTAGGTTCATTTTCATTCATTTTTCTGTAACTGAATTTTAACCATCTCATTTGTTTCTCTTGATTTTAGGGCTTTCGTTTTCTCCTATCTGGATGCTACTTATCTATTGCGTGCTTGTATATTTTTTTTCTTCTTCACAACTGGTATTCTTGATGACAGAGGGTGATGGTGAGGTGCTGCTGGAGGCGAGGGAGGCTTTGAGATCAGTCTTGGAGGTCACCAACTTACCCTACAGCTCCGTCCTCTACTTCATTGATGCCTCCACCTCACACGCCAGCCTACACCAGGTGAAGAGAGAGAGAGAGAGAGAGAGAGAGAGAGATACCCACCTGACTTTAATCTGATGTCTGTATGTCTCTATATATACAGTGTATCTCTATTCGTATGTCTATGTTTATCAATCTATCTGTCTGTTAATCTGTCCATTTCAGTCTCTGTCTGTCTATCCATGTTTCTATATCTGACCTTGCCTCTCTTCACCAAGGTTATGGGAGAGAGAGAGGCACCGTTTGGAGTGGGTGTGGTGGAGGTGGGAGGCAGACACGGCAATGGCACATCTCACCTGGTTCAAGCAATCAGACGGGCTAAGGAGGTGTGTGTGTAAACCAGACACTATGATTCATTAATTCCCTCTCCAACTTTCTTCTTAATCAATCCCTTCAACCTGAGAACATCATTTTTTATATTTATTTTTTCTACACCCAAATAGATTCATTCAGCGTAGGGGAAGGATCTGGTATTGAAGATATTATTGAAGGCTGCCTGGTATATCTACAGATTCGTGGAATTACATGGAGCCTGACTGTTGTGGTGGTGAGCCTAGACCCCGTTTTCCTTGCCTCATGGGCCGTGGCTGCTGATGAGGGGAGACTTCTGGTTTGGGCCACAAGGGTGCTTCTCCTCTCCCGTCTCCCCCACCACGCCCTCCACCCCCTCCTCTCTCCTCACTGGGCAACCTCTCTCATGAATGTTATGATTATTAATGTGGAGGCTGGTCAGAGGTGGGTCACTACTACTGGATTAATTTTTCACTAGTACGGGATTAAATTAGTTTCTAGTACTTGCTTGATTTAGTTTAGTTATGCGGCTATAAATACACGCAGGTGGTTTAGCTTTTGAGGTGGAGCCAATATTCCAGGGACTTGAGCAATATGTGCTTTAATGTGTGACCCATTTCACTGTCAGAATTTTGATAGTTTTTTCCACTTATGTGAGTTCTCTGTCTCTGCATACTACGTCACTTCATCCTTAGGTTAAAGAAATAAGACCATGACCTTACTACCTTACCCCCACAGGACCTTACCACCACACCCCCCACAACTTCACCATCACTCCACCCCACAGTCACCACACCGTCCACAATATAACCTACCCACCCTCCACCCCCTGCCACCACCCCGTAACCCCTAACACTGGCTTCGTGTGTACAGGAGTGGAGTGTTCGTGTACTTGCCGTTCACTCCGAGTGGTGTTGGCAGGACGGTACGAGTGGCCTCCTGGACGCCAAGGTTTGGACTTAACTTCATGTCACAGGACCTTCCATTCTTTCCTGAGAAGGCTGCAAAGTGAGTAATAATGGATGTACTTATTTATGTATTCATTTATATACCTGAATTATTTTTTCTCGCCCCATTCATAGGTTAGGATGTTGATGGTTTGTTTTTTTAAGTCATCAGCATCCTAATAATGCTTGTATCTAAGGAAAAAATTGAGCTTATGATTTGCTGATGCCCACAGAAATAAGCTTATGATTTGCCCCCTTACAGCTTCCATGGTGCTCCAGTGGTAATCGCATCGAATCCCTTCCCACCTTACTGGATGCAGTACGACGAGGAGGTGGAGGGCGGAGGCACTGTTAGACGGTACTCGGGTCGGGGCTTTATGATCGCTGACGCTTGTGCCAGGAAACTCAACTACACCATGACCCAGTTCCCCACCAGTGACTGGACAGAGGTAAGAGGGGCTCAGTGAGGGATGTGTTCTACCTGTTTAAGGAAGCCTTCTTGCGCGTCACACCAGTTTATTTTCCATAGTACTCTTGAGCATTGACCTTTATGTTATTGATATTTATTTTTTATCACACCTAGCACCAGTAAACATAAATGAGGATACTGCCATGTGATACGCAGGCAACGAGTAAGCAAGGAATAAAATGTGATATCAAATTAACCTGCTTTCTCAGGTGATAGTTGTCCTAAAGAACCGTACAGCGTACTTCTCTCCCGTGACGTACTCTGTAATGCCGCACCACGAGGACACCTTCAGCTACTCCATCTCCATCGAGCCAGACACAATGACCTTTGCCATGGCCGTCCCCTCCCTACCCCCACGCTGGCGGTCCCTCCTCTACCCCTTCACCTCCCGCGTGTGGATCTTTACGCTCCTTGCCATCATCATCTTCTCGCCTGCTCTCCTCTTGGTATGTGAGTGTATAAATTCAGTTTGTTTTTCGTCTAATGGTCTGTTGATTAGAATCCCGCAGTCGGGCGTATTGTTTTATAGTTTTCGTACTTTTATACTTTCTCTTCATTTCTGGATCCTTCCTCACCAGTCTCTCTAGTGGGATTTAGATTTGGGATAATAATGATGATGGTGATGATGATGATGATGATGATGGATTGCAGATCAGCTACGGCACCGTGACTCAGATTGGAAGAGGAAACAACAGCATCAACACACAGATAACCGTGGAGGCTACCGCAACTCTGCTGGGACAAAACCTTCCTCCTCGGCTTCCTACCCACATCTCAGTCAGGGTGCTGATGGCGACATGGCTGATATTCGGCCTCGTCATCACCATCAGTTACCGCTCCAACCTGACTGCATACCTTACCATACCCAAGTTACCTCCACGGATTGAGACTCTACACCAGCTGATCAGTTCGGGCTACAGGTGAGTATGGGTTGAGAGGTTGTGGGTTGGGTAGAGAAGGGAGTTGGTGGGAGAAGGGAGCTAGTATGAGAATAGAAGGGAGCTGGTAGAGTGTAGAAGTGTGTTGGTAAGATACGTGAATAGAGCCTGAACAATCCCCAGAAAAGTAGACATTGAACTACTTGACCTTCACCCCATCTGTCTGAGGACATACTGTATTTTTTTTGTTTAGTCCTTGCCATTTGCAGGCATTTTTTCTCAACTTTAGAGAGACCTTTTTTTTTTTTTTTTTTTTTTTTTTTTTTTTAACAAATCCTTCGCAAGTTGAGTAAAGCTGTTAGTATGTAGCTCTTGTTACTGTTGTGGTTCAAGGATCATCTGGGGATGAACCCAGTGAACTGCAGGCTGAACATGCCTTTCTGCTGCAGTCCACCATCCTCCTTTCAGGGGTTAGCAAGTCTGGAGACAACAAGAATAAAACATAAGAGCAGGTCACTAGACTGAAAGGTAACAAAAATCAATTCTAATTGTCACCAGGGCGACAGTCGCTAATGATGATGGAGATGACCTGATGGCCTACTTTGGGAAGTCTGGGGCGAAGGACTCCCAGGAGTTATCCAAACTGATGTACAAAGTGCAGGACACACTGACTGGGTTGAAGCGAACCATACACAATAAGTAAGTACAAAATGAGATGAAAAAATAGGCATGCAAAAGTGCTTGGAGGGAGGTGATGTTGTGATGTTTGGTGGTAATGGGGCTTAGAACAGGAGCATGGCAGTAGGTTGTTTGGACACTGGACACTTTGATATACTCATAAAGATACAAGAGTACACCGTCTTTTACCATCACTTTTTTTTATTATTATTACTATAGACATTTGCCTCAATTAAAATGTCGTGGTGGTTTTTTTTTTTTTTTTTTTTTTTTTTTTTTTTTTTTTTTAAATAAAGGAATGTAGTGTAAGGAAGACGTGTTTGAGAGCCTCTTTAGTCAGCAAGCCTATGGGTCTTAGTGGCAAGTTTCGTGGGTGGATGCAGGGGTGTTGCCTGTGGTGTCTGGGTAATACCCTTGGTTTTTAAGACTTAGGTTTATATAAGTTTTGTTGCATAACCCTAGTCTGTCTGGCCGAGTTGACTTGTCAACTCGACACCATGTGGTGTCGTGCCATAGCTTCCTTACACCGTTGATGTTGTGTCTGCATCTTAGTGTGGCATGTGCTGTGCAGTGCTCCATTATGCATGTTATGTTGCGTGGACCTATTCTACATGCGGAAGAAGTGTCATCTGAGATTTCATCTGATCCAAAAATAAGTTGGTCATTGAGGAGGACTGGGCGATGTTACTGTTTGTGTGTAGTTGGTGTGTTGGAATATCATGCATGTATAGGTTGAAACGTGTA
>NC_136978.1:2535000-2592500 GCF_032717465.1 Coenobita brevimanus
ATTTCCCTCAATGCAAACAACACCCTAGTCTATCAGTGTGGTCACCGTCATCGCGTCCTGAGCGCTCTCGAGAATGAAAGGTTGAATTTTCTTTCCTCCAGGCAGCTTTATTACCTTATGCAGACCCCCTCGTATGGAATGAGTTAGTGAATTAGCGCCACAGTATACCGTATATCCCCGTACCCCTTTTCTACTTGGCCCACTTTCCAGCAGTGACACTCATAGCGGTGGCCAGTTATGTCCAGCCGCCCTAATGGGATTCACACCAAAGGCTTCTCTCAGTTGCCTTATACCCACTATTTGTCTCATCATCACTGTTTTCATATTTATTTTCGCTTTCAGTGCATAACATAACGGCGGCGGAAGTAGCAATACTTGTGAATTATATCAGTTTCGTTATCAGTAGGTGTGAAACGTTGCAACTTGTTCGACGTGAGAGTTCTTTGGTTTAAGAAGTGTATGTTTTGAAAATGGACTTTCTCTGAGTTGCCACGTCTTCACCGCATCTCAGAACCAATAATTTCATAATATTTTGGCTTTCACTGCACAAATTAAGGATGAAACCAGTACTAGTTGGAGTCATAAATACATTATTAATTCCGTTTGATGTAAAAAAGTAGGTTAAGATTGGTATAACTGGTTGAGAATTATTTGAATGAGGGAAGTGTGTGTATAGCGGTACTCGGCATCCGTGTAGCGTCTTGGTTGTAGGGTGGATGGGTGGTGTTTGTGGTGTGGTTGTGGTCATTCTCGGTGGTGAGGTGCTGTGAGGGAGGTGCATCCAGTGGGAGGCGTGGTTCTGGCGCCTCTGTCCTGGATTGCTGAGGTGCAGTCTGTTACATCCGGCAAGGTGAGTGTGAAAGAAAAAAACAAAAGAGAAAGACAGACAGACAGAGGAGGGGAAAAAGTAGTAAAAATATGATTAACCTCTTGAAGCAGGTAATTTCTTTATATTCTTGCTATCTTCATCCGGTTAAGTACTTGTAGCTTCCTTGAGTTCAGTAGTATTGTCTGGAGATGTCAGGATTAAGGTATAAACTTGTACGTCATTGTAGTGAAGCGATTTAGGTTATTTATTGCATTTATCCATTAACATTTTACTTGGTGAGAAAACACACACACACACACACACACACACACACACACACACACACACACACACACACACACACACACACACACACACACACACACACACACACACACACACACACACACACACACACACACACACACACACACACAGGTAAATTACACTGACTATAGACCAAGAACTGAAAGGCATCTTCATCTATTTCACTACAATGAGTAATTAGACATTGATCACCACAGCCATAAGAGCAGACCTACTTTTTAGATCTTGGCAAGCAATGACTTTAAGAACTTTGTGATGCTGTGTTCGGCAGTCAACGCAGATTCTCAAAATTATGTGAGAGTTTTATATTTGTTGACGAAAAAGTGTAGTGATGTTATGTTTTGTAGCTGTGCGTGTGTAGATTTCCAGGTGTATGATCCAGATAAAATTTCTCTCTCTCTCTCTCTCTCTCTCTCTCTCTCTCAAGGGATTAACGAAGGCATCACTAACCCTCCCATTTTGAAATCTCCCATACACTAAACAAAACTCAAAAATAAACTACAAATCTACTCTATTATGCTGTAGTGGTAAAATGGCGGACAAAAGACAGAAGTGAAAATCTTAACCTTTTACTTGCCAGGGTTACTGTGTGTGGGATTTTGCCTGATGATTGCTTAGCATACCACCCTTCCCCTACGGGCTCATGGTTGCGAAGCTCGTTGGTCGAGATTTTTTTTCTTTTCGTCCTTTGAGTGGAAAACGATTGTTCCTATAGGGTTAATAGAAAGGTCTGCCCCCCTCCCACCCACCCCACCCAAAAGACCTCCCTCCCACCCCCACCCTTACCCAAAATGCTCCCTCCCATCCCCACTCAAAATGCCCCCGCCCACCCCCACCCTCACCTAAAATGTCCCCCTCCCACCCCCATCCAAAATGCCCCCCTCCCACCCCGCACCCAAAATGCCCCCCTCTCACTCCACCCCCACCCAAAATTACCCCTCCCGCCCCTGCCCCCGTCCACCCCCACTCTTACCCCCACCCTAACCTTTTGTTACACTACTGTCTAGGTTAAGACAACTTCATGGGCTTCTGGTCGCTGTCAGTGCTTGAAACTCAATTTTTTTCTGCTTTATTGGATTTTTTTTTTTATTTGGAAGGTGGAGGAAGATATCTGTTGGCCTTTCGAAAATACTATGAGTTACTGATTTTGTGAGTCGAGGCAGATAAGAACTTTATATTCATGTACAAATCCTTCTAATCGGACGGTCTTTGTGTGTGTGTGTGTGTGTGTGTGTGTGTGTGCTTTTTTTTCATTGCGTTTAAGTGCGTCATTCCTCCTCCTTCTCTCGCACCGCATTTTCATCACCTTTCGTAACCCCAGCCTTGTCATTGGCACATGCTTCACCACAGCCACCACTGTACTTGTACCATTACGGTCGTCACCCATGCGTTCATATTCGTTATTTTAGCATTCATGGGGTATGCGGCCGGTGATTGTACCTGGCTCAGGAAAGATCGACGCCCCTTCCCTGTATAATTCCAGTCACCGTTGGGCAAAGTGTAGCACCCGTTAGCCCGCAAAAGAGGTAGCAGGTGGATGGTTACCTTCGTCCCATTAGCTATTACCACGGGAGTGACGTGACACAAAGGCCCGTAGCTGGCCTTGCACAACACTCCCAGGCGGGAAAATCTACCACATTTGCCATGTAGTCAGAGTCTTGGCTGAGACTACTACTCATACATATCCTACACCATATCCTCTTGGGGACGCTGCCATCTCCATTTTCCCTGAACCTCGCCATCTGGAAGGACCCTGTTCCGATCCTGGTGAGGACTGTCTGCCAAAAGCAGACGACCGCTTGCTTGTAATCGATGGGTTTGTTTGGCCAGACAGACTAGGAAAGGAGTTTTTTTACCCCGTATCTCTGCATGTGATTAAATTTAACTGTTCTTTGGTGTAAGTTGTGAATGGTGGCGTCTTGAAGATTATGGAGCGTTTCCAGCACAGGCAAGAATAAACCTTGTATTTTGGTGAGAGTACATCAGAGGACAAGGACGCAGTGAAAAAATTGATTGAACGCCGTGTAGGAGAGTTATGCCGTCTGCTGAATGATCCTCAGGTTTGATTTGTATGCAGTGAATTGGATGAACATAACAGAAGTCTTAGTTTTTCGTGTTATTGTTCACAGTAGTTGTTATCATACTAGACAGGATTATTATCATTGAGAAGTCCTCGAGTGTAGTTTTGTTACTGCCAGCATAGAAATAATTTGTTATCTGGGGCAATAGGTTACAGATTACTACCAGTACTTTTTATGCAACCAACTAGCAGTACTTTTTACTCCCTGTGACATCAGGAAATTCTGTGAAGTTATAGTTTACCAAAATACCCTGAGTACACGTGACCTGGTTTGAGTCGTGTAGTAAATACTGTTGCTATGAAGGATGTATTAGTAATTCCAGGAAATGGATCGTATGTGCAGTTAAAATGCCGTTACCTTCAATCAGAAGCGTAAACACAGGATCATTACTTAGAATAGAGATACTGTTAAGTACTTTATCAGCAAGGTTCGTTAGGTCTTACTGTTAGTATACTTCATTCACACTATCCTGGCCCATATTTTCATCTTTTTACAGTTTATTTCCCCTAGCTCAGCGGCAGAGTAAGGCAATACTACTGATGTACACGTTCTTTTCATAGCACACCTTCCTGACTAGCTCCATATTCCAGTGCTAAAATACTAATACAACTCAGAATTCAAGATGGAGAGATGGCAGTTTTAGTCGAAGCTGGAGTAAAAGGGGTATAGTTTTCAAACAAACATATCAAGTAATCTACCGTCAAAGTATAACAAGGGAAAGTCTGGCTGACCGTTTTGGTGGAATGAATCGCAAAGGTTATTTCATCGCAGTTGTAGCTCCATTAATAGTTTTGGATTTTCGGTACACTGCTAGGTATGGACTAAGAAATCTGAATTTGTGAAGTGCCTTAAATTATCTTCCATATCTCCTTTCACCAGTCGTACGCCCTCCTTCTTCGACCTTGCATCATAACAGCATCATCTGTTTTCCTCGGCCGTCGTAATGGTTCAGTGCAGTGGTAACCCCTTCAGTCCGGTGACCTATCTTTGATCTTGACATCAGCAGACGATATTATTCATCTTAGGTCATAGTTTTCAAGCTGGAGAGATGAGGTATCTTATTTATTCCTCTGCTAACGGGCTGCGCAAAACTGAATAAATGATTATGATAGAAGTAGAAACAAACTACTATATTACGTTCTCGAGGTGAAGGGGATAATATAATAACCTGGATAGGGAATGAGATGGAACTTGTCACCCATTTCCATTTTGGATTTCCAAATTACAATTCAATCACTTTAACTTGACCCAGATTTTCATCCATTTGTAGCTGCTTTCACATGGCGCAGTGGCAGAAAAGGACATTACTGCGGCTTTCTATCCTTTTCATCTCATTTGTGACTAGCATCATATTCTAGTGTTAATCTGTCGTTATAGCTCAGCATTCAAGATGGATGGATGGCAATGTTAGGCCAAGGTAAAGTGAACAAAGTATAGTCGAGTGTAGGGTTGGCGGTGAAGTCACGAGGCAGCAACAGGCGCCCCTCAAAATTGCTGTCCAGGTGTGTGGAGGGGGATTATAGGCACTTATACAGATTCCGTAATGCCTTTCCGGTCACCAGCACAACCCTTCATTGCGGGTGAGGCAGGGAACAGTAGCCTTTCCTTTCACCCGTCCCCACCCCCCGACCTCCATACTGCTCTTTCGCTCGGCCGCCTACCTCCCTGTACTCTTCCACATTCCCTGCTCTTTCTCTGACCCTGCCCCCACCCCACCCAATATAACTGTCATTCTATTCCTTCATTTTTTGTAAACTTGTAAAGATGCTCTTTCTTAAACTTTTGTGCTGTTCTTGCTCTCTACCACGATATTTTCCCATTCCTTACAGTGGTTGTTCTCCTCAGCCGCCCTCATTCGTCGACCCCCATGTTGCTTTCTCCCTCAGCCACCCTCTCTCTTCGCCTTCCACCTTAACCACAATTTTTCCTCGCCTCTTGGAGTGATTCTTTCCTTTACCGAGTATTTCCTTTCCCCTTCTGGGTGTCACGGGGTTTTTATATAATATCACGGTAATTTTGATATAAATGGTTAAATATTATTTAAATTGATAATAATATTCAATAATATTGAAGAGCAGAGACAATGATTGTCTTGCTACATCAAGCAACGATTACTTTACGCTGATTTGCTAAGATTCTCTAAGAACGAGAGTTTATAAACTTTCTCAACAGTACACAGCAGAGACTAATTACTCACAATTGCTGAATTACTGTACTGTTAGCCTCTGGAGAAAGTTACATCACCCCTGACAATAAATAACTAATACTAATAATAATAACATCAGGTTCTTGCTGATGCATTAACTCCTGGCACAACGGATTTTAAGTTAATACAAGACTGGTCTAAGTACCAGTTATGAAGGCAAACGTTTATGCAAGCTAGGAGCTATATGGGAAATAAGCTTAATAATGGAGAAATGAAACAAGATTTTTACTCTACATTAAGCTCAAGAAATAGAACTGTTAAATTTATTAATCACAAAAATAAATTTAACATTACATTTCAAATCAAATCAATGAGACGCACTCGCTCACTCACACAGAAGCTAAATACTTACGCCTAGGAAAAACACCTTAACTAAGCTCTTAAAACTACAAAATACACAAAAGAAATACCAGTCGATGAATACTATGTATCACCACTAAGGTGGGAGTACCGGGATTAACTGTACTAATGGAGCGTGGGGTGCTAGCTGACCTCTCCACTTCTGAGCACAGACCCTTTCTCCGTCACAGCAAACACAAGACTGAATTCAAATACATTGAATGGGCAGGACGCAAGGCGTGGCTAACGGTTGAGGGAAGCAGAGGCAAACGATAAAGAAATAATTGTATCGCTCAGTAGCGCACTTAGTGACGTGCATTAAATCGGTCACTTTTTGAAAACGGTGACGAATTATTTGAAAAGTATACCCCGAAATGGAGAGAGAAACGGTTAACTGAGCGATACACAGTGAGTTTTCCACTATTAGTTCGTGGCTTCTCACAAAAAGGAAATGTCGCGAATTGATTCGTGACATTACGCCCCATGAAAATTAAATCTTTCTTCCTTCAGAAGAAAGATTTCAATATACATACATATAAATCCTAACTCAGTCACACAAGATTCACACTGTGGTGTGTGTGCTATCCTGCTACAGGAGAAAGTCGCAGTCGTCAGTGAGCGAAAAAACCTCGTATTTACGTTAATAGAAGCAAGCTTTGAGGGAAAAAACTCCGTGACGACGGTGAAAATCCTGTACTCAGGTCAAACTGAGCGAAAATTCGCTACATTTACACTGACAACTAATTGTTGTGTAGCGTGGTGTATGTAATACACGGTGTAGGTGTGACAGTTGTAGTGTAACTGTACCTACGTGTAAAATGACACAGTAAATAATATGGCGACGACGAAGGCAGAGGAGAAGAGGCGGCAGCGTGCGGCAGATGATCAGCTGGCCCGCACAGCAAAACTGCTACACCCATTGCTGAACCTGCAAAACCAATTGAGGTGGAGCATCAAAAGTGTCAATGAGACAAAATTCTTATTAAGTTACAATTACTCTCTCTGCCTAGCAGTCAGTGCTACGACGTACATTCGAGGTCGCCATTAATTATAGCACACAATTATGGTCGGCAAGTTGAGAATCCTTGTGCAAACTCGGGTCTTCCATAGCCTCGAACTGCACACGGGTCCTCAACCTGTGCCTTAACCTACAGTTCTTATATTAATATCGGGAAGCTGAGAATCCTTGTGCAAACTTGGGTCTTCCATAGCCTCAAGTCGCCTCTCAACTTCCCCCTTAAACTACGGTACATAATATTAGTATCGGGGAGCTGAGAATCCTTGTGCAAACTTGGGTCTTCCATAGCCTCAAGTCGCCACTGCGGAGTTCTCTCTCGAACTTCCCCCTTAACCTACAGTACTTCTATTAGTACCGGGAAGCTGAGAATCCTTATGCAAACTTGGGTCTTCCATAGCCTCAAGTCGCCACTGCGGAGTTCTCTCTCGAACTTCCCCCTTAACCTACAGTACTTCTATTAGTACCGGGAAGCTGAGAATCCTTATGCAAACTTGGGTCTTCCATAGCCTCAAGTCGCCACTGCGGAGTTCTCTCTCGAACTTCCCCTTAACCTACAGTACTTCACTAGTACCGGGAAGTTGAGAATCCTTCTGCAAACTTGGGTCTTCCATAGCCTCAAGTCGCCACTGCGGAGTTCTCTCTCGAACTTCCCCTTAACCTACAGTACTTCTATTAGTACCGGAAGCTGAGAATCCTTATGCAAACTTGGGTCTTCCATAGCCTCAAGTCGCCTCTCAACTTCCCCCTTAACCTACGGTACATATATTAGTACCGGGAAGCTGAGAATCCTTATGCAAACTTGGGTCTTCCATAGCCTCAAGTCGCCTCTCAACTTCCCCTTAACTTACGGTACATAACATGTATGTACAGGCCCTGGACATAATGTGTCCTGTGGGGCCAATGGGCGAGACGTCAGGTCTGCACCCACTTCACCACTACCCTGTCTCTCAACTGACTCAGAGATTACAGGTGTGGTTATAAATGGCACAGGAAGGGCATGTCCCTGAGTAGTGGCGATACTTTGGCACACACTGCAGGAACGGAGAAAACTATTTATGTCCCGTCCCATCCCTGGCCAGAAAAAGTCAGCTCGGATATGGCCCTGGGTCTTCCTTTGCCCATGTGACCTCCTGAGGCTGAACAATGACCCCATTCTAACACTGCTAGGCGGTACTTTGCGGGAACGACAAACTGCAGTCGAACCTCGCCTCGGGTGTTCGTGACTCACGGTAGAGCCGTCCTTGTTTACGAAGGAACTTGGCTCGACCTCCCCGTGAATACTTTATCACTCGACCCTTTTGTTTATTCCGCACGGCAGCAAGTGTCGGGTCAGAATGTTGTTCTTGTACAACAAGTTGACTGCACATCAGATCTTGCGGCGATTCAATGATCACTGGGGTGACACAGTCTGGAGCCTCAGTCATGGCTCGTGTCACCGCAGCAGCCAAAGTCTGAGTAGCGCCATCGGAGCAACTATCCTTGACTCCATTAATATTGCCTACTATTAAGTCAAATAGAGGCTCTGGCATGACAACTGCAAGTGTCGTACCAGTATAAAATGGAGATGCCACCTGGATACATGCCTCAGGGAACAATCTCACTGATCCATCAATAAGGCTTACATGGATCTGTCGACCTGTATACTGCTCAGGCCGAACTAGACTCTGCTTAACAGAGCAACCTGAGGAACCATTGTCTCTCAGGACCTTCACAGGAATGTCTCCCACAAACCCTAGCTGAACAAGGAAGGTACTGTCACCTGTGGGAGGGCCTGTGGAGGAAGCAGCTAGCCACTCATGAGGCTGCTGAATTGATGTGGCAAACATTGTGCCTTGAGGAAAAGATGGAACATTGGCCATCTGTGGAGGGGGGTTCACTGTCACTGTGGGACTAGTGAACTGTGGGGAAGTACCCACACTGGTAGGGACGTGACCATCAGGCTGCTGCTGAGGAATGAAGGCTGCATTCGCTTCCTGCCTCTTTTGAGCTGGTGGTGAAAAAGTTTGTCCCGACGGTCGGTTGCGTGGCTGATACTGCTGCTGGTTAGGGTACTTGTTGTACCTCTTCCACTCAGGTTTCTGAGTGTTTTGCCCCTGGTCCTTCCACTGCGGTTTTGGACCTTGGCCATTATTCTGAGAATGGCCTTGGTGCTGGGATTCAGTCTGAGACGGCTTCCCAGACTTGGCAGTATCTTTTCTGCTCCAGGTGTTTTGCTTACGAGCTTGATACCCGTATGCAGTAAAGAATGCGTCAGCCTTCTCTGCCATTTGGCTGGCATCTTTCACCTGGCAGATCTTAAGCTGTGCTATGAGCTCAGCAGGCCACGACCTCTCTAGCTGTGTACGCAGCATAAGGTCAATAATCCCCTCACGCGTGGAAGGAGTTTCATCTTTCTCCATCCACTCATTTAAGTAAGCTGTGAGACGATCAAGGAACTGAACAGCTGTCTCCTTGTCTTGGAGACGAGCTCGTATGAACTGAACTTTGGCGTCGTCTACTGTGAGACCATACGCCTTAATGAGTGCAGCTTTCATCATCTCATATGTGAGATTGTCTCCACGAATTCTGTGGAGAATATCGAGGGCAGGGCCCTCAAATAGGCTAAGAAACTGAAGCCGCTTAGCTGCCTCATCCAGTTGATACATGTCTGCCATGTCCTCAAAACGAGCTATGTACGGCTCGATTCGCTCGCTTTCCTTGTATGAAGGAAGCTTGATGCGTGGGGTCGCCAGGACATGTGCAGGAAGAACGCTCGTGGAGCTTGGACCAACTGCACCAGGCGTGTCTGAAGCCAAGGAATCTCGCTTGAGCTTCAGCACTTCAAGTTCATGTTCTCGTTCTTTCTCTCGTTCCTCACGCTGTTCTCGCTCGTGTTCCAAGTCGAGTTCGCGCTGTTTTTGCTCGTGTTCACGCTGTTCTCGCTCGTGTTCCAAGTCGAGTTCGCGTTGTTTCTGCTCGTGTTCGCGCTCCTTTTCGCGTTCCTCACGCTGTTCTCGCTCGTATTCGCGCTGTTCTCGCTCGCATTCGCGCTGAATCCTACGCTCTTCACGAGCATCTTTCTCACGTTCTTGCTCGTAATTGAACCGTGAGAGAACGTAACTCTGTATTTTCTCTGGGTCTGTGAGACCAATATCTTTGGCTTCCTGTACATATACAGCTGTAGCCATGATGCTAGCTCAATTTACTAAGTAACCGAAATCGAGTACTGACTGCTTAGCGACGAATACTAATAAACACAAGTAAAGAATACAGACACAAGCTAGTGGTGACCAGTCTTATCTAGTTAACTGGCAAAAATAAATCAAAAATGTAAATGACTGGGAAGACTCAATAATAAACACAATGGGTACGGCGACTTCCCAGAAGCGAATAAAATTGTCTGGCGTTACCAAAAATAAACTAGAGTTAAGTATTCTTTTGATTAATAAAGCAAAATTCACTTGCTAAATTAAGGGTAAACACCAGTAAGCTTGTGCCTATAAACTTTAATGATAAATACCTAAATATGAATGAGTGAGCACTATCTCGTGAATAGCTTTAGAGCTAGGAGTTAATATCCTGGAATGAGGTCGCCAATTGTCACGGGGTTTTTATATTTTCACGGTAATTTTGATATAAATGGTTAAATATTATTTAAATTGATAATAATATTCAATAATATTGAAGAGCAGAGACAATGATTGTCTTGCTACATCAAGCAACGATTACTTTACGCTGATTTGCTAAGATTCTCTAAGAACGAGAGTTTATAAACTTTCTCAACAGTACACAGCAGAGACTAATTACTCACAATTGCTGAATTACTGTACTGTTAGCCTCTGGAGAAAGTTACATCACCCCTGACAATAAATAACTAATACTAATAATAATAACATCAGGTTCTTGCTGATGCATTAACTCCTGGCACAACGGATTTTAAGTTAATACAAGACTGGTCTAAGTACCAGTTATGAAGGCAAACGTTTATGCAAGCTAGGAGCTATATGGGAAATAAGCTTAATAATGGAGAAATGAAACAAGATTTTTACTCTACATTAAGCTCAAGAAATAGAACTGTTAAATTTATTAATCACAAAATAAATTTAACATTACATTTCAAATCAAATCAATGAGACGCACTCGCTCACTCACACAGAAGCTAAATACTACGCCTAGGAAAACACCTTAACTAAGCTCTTAAAACTACAAAATACACAAAAGAAATACCAGTCGATGAATACTATGTATCACCACTAAGGTGGGAGTACCGGGATTAACTGTACTAATGGAGCGTGGGGTGCTAGCTGACCTCTCCACTTCTGAGCACAGACCCTTTCTCCGTCACAGCAAACACAAGACTGAATTCAAATACATTGAATGGGCAGGACGCAAGGCGTGGCTAACGGTTGAGGGAAGCAGAGGCAAACGATAAAGAAATAATTGTATCGCTCAGTAGCGCACTTAGTGACGTGCATTAAATCGGTCACTTTTTGAAAACGGTGACGAATTATTTGAAAAGTATACCCCGAAATGGAGAGAGAAACGGTTAACTGAGCGATACACAGTGAGTTTTCCACTATTAGTTCGTGGCTTCTCACAAAAAGGAAATGTCGCGAATTGATTCGTGACACTGGGCTCTTTCCTTACTCCTCCCTGTGGTTTTTCCATTCATCCATCCTTCATCCCCACCCCTTCACGTTGCTCTTCTGCTCAACTGCCAGCCTCTCTTACACATGTAGGTCTTGCAATAGCCCATTTGTTTCCCAACACATCATTTGGCTTTAGTTCACTCGCCCACCTTTTTAATAATACTTCACGTGGCTCTTCTTATACACCCTCTATCACTCACAATTTTCAGTCTGTCCCCGTCGACCCCTGCTGTTCATCCCCTCTTCCTCTGTCTCATCATGTGGCTCTTCATTTTACCCATCCGCCTCCCTCCCGCCCAGTATCCATTTGGCGTTTGTACAGCTGATGAAACGTTTTGCTTACCTCTCATGCACTGTAACCGTGAAAAAAAAAAAATGCCTTTGTATCAGTGATGAGCAAGCTTGAACTGATTTTTGAAACTGAAGTGCGGGGGTGTGGTGCAAGGTGCTTCCTCTGTCCTTACACTCGTACAGTTTGTGAACTCTTCGGACACTGTACTACTTATTTCATTATCCTACTTCCATTCTCTCTCTCTCTCTCTCTCTCTCTCTCTCTCTCTCTCTCTCTCTCTCTCTCTCTCTCGTATTCATCAACCCCTCCAGCCCTAGGACGTTATTCTAATTTTATCCCTACTGTCCAGACGGTTTTATCCAACTTATTTTTTTTTTTTTTTCGAACTGGTGGGGTAAGATGTAGCATTAATTAACCCTTTCACTAACAGAGGGATCGCCATAGCTGACAGTAATCGTCTGGTGGCAGCAACAATACTGTAAACATTAAAGAATCGCAGGTATATCCCGACCGATTCATTACATGTAAATAATGGACACTGTCCCCCCCAACCTCCTTTCCATATCACACTTTGTTATTGTTTGCTCCATACGCGCTTCTTACCCTCTTGATTATACCTCTAGAATTCAGAATCTTTCACACCTTACATCCATTTCTTCTTGGTCTCCATCTCGCTCGCTTTGCGTCTCACAATCTTACCAATAGTGAGAAATAATGCGGTGTGACAGAGGCCCTTGACTTACATATTCCCCCCTTTCCCCATTCTCCCTCTCCCCTGTCTCCCTTCCCTCCCTCTCCCTTTTCCCCTTCCCCCTGGTGACCCCGAGGGGAATGTGGGTCAATTTGCGGGGCTTCCCAGGTCATATATGGTCGTCAGTATTGCCATCTCGTATTCACACTATTACTACAGCACTGGGACTTGCTGTGTGTGTATATGAATTAGCGAATGTAAATGTTTAATGAGGGACTCTGTGTAAATAAGGTAATGTATTTAATGACTATGTAAATGAGCAAATGTGAAAGTGTGGGAGTGATAGGGATGAATGTACGATGAAATTTTAATATGTAAATGAGCGAATGTGCCAGTGTAGAAAGGGGAATGTATAATGAAATATGTGTAAATGGGCAGATTGTTTAATGACTGTTAATGAGGCACTATGAATATGGAGGCAATTCCTAAACGTGGGAATGTAAATTTGTACCCTTTGGTAATTACAGCAAAAGACTTCCCTAGCTGTAGTCGTTGCAGTTACGAATTAGTCAGCGATCGATTTTGTAATTTAAATGCCATTACCATAATTGCATTGTATCGTGTACACATAAGATGGTTTTAAAAGTGTAAAGTGCAAAATAAATCGCAAAGTGAGAGGTGTTGTGGAGCCGTCGATGCTACATGGAGAAGACGGTTGGTGTGTGTGTGTGTGTGTGTGTGTGTGTGTGTGTGTGTGTGTGTGTGTGTGTGTGTGTGTGTGTGTGTGTGTGTGTGTTATAGAGGTTAAGTCAAGCTGAACGCACTATGGTTGTAAAAAGATCCCAATTGAACAGTAATTTATGCCTTACGGGTGAATCCCTTGGCGTGGTGAAGGATTGAGGGGCGTCAGAGGAGGTTTGTTGGTCTTTGTATGGGTTGGGGTGAGTGTGTGGAGCGGCATGCCCTACTAACACTATTGTCTCAACTCTTACACTGGGTAGGGTTTCTCTTGGCTCAGTGCTATAGCCTTCCTTCCTTCCTTCCTTCCTTGCTTTATCCATCTCCTTCTTCCTTCCGTCCTTCCTTCCTTCCTTCCTTCCTTTTATCCATGAGAGTGAGTAGGGAGGGAGAGTGGGGAGTATGATAGAGACGGTATGAGAGTGGGAGAAATTAGGGGGGGGTAAGGGTGTATGAGGGGTGAGGGAGAAGATGTGGAGGAGGAAGTGTAAGGGAGTAAGGAGTAAAAGAATGATACGAAGGAAAGCAAACAGCAACAGACACTATGGTCCATTCGAGGCTCTTTGTTACAGAGTAGACTGTGACCACAAAATCTAATTCTACATGCTGAAGGACTAGGATAGTAAAGCTAAAAGGCTCCCCTCGCCTCCAAACCCTCAAGGAAAAAGTGAGAAGGACCATCATGCAGCAAGGAAAAACTGACGTGGAAAATTCATAGGAAAGACTGAAAAGGAAAAGTTACATTCTGTTATACTATATTTATATAAGCTACCAGTTTGAATGACGTGAAAGAGAAAGTAATAAAGTAAAATGAGTAATCAGATAAATAAATAACTCAGTCATGACATGATGTACGGGTACACTGAGTTAACGGGGTGTTTGTCGACACGTTGTGGAAACTGCACAGAGTGGATGTTCAGGGGTGGTGCGGCAACCTTTCCTGGTCCTTTTAAGGTAGGCACCGGTCAATCCCCAGTTCCGTTTGCTCCACCTTGAGAAGGAACCTTTTCATGCGAGACAAGTATACAAGTTACCTCCTGAAGCAGTGACCCCTGATACATTTTTAAAAATCCTGATGATCGTCGCTTAACTAACAGGGACCCTCAGTGATCCACAGCCCATCGCAGGTAGAAAGTAAGAGTAGTGACTCAGAGCTGTCTGTGCTTATACTACTTTATGTGCGTTTTAACAAATTGATAAATATATTATGACGTGACATGACGCTGTGTACGGGTATATTAAGTGTACAGGGTGTCTTGTAGACAGGAGGGGAATGAACTTTCTCGTAGCTGGTAAAAGTAAGTCTGTTCCAGATATTTACGACTCTGTTGAAAAGAAGTATTTTGCTTCATGGGACTGGAAACGTTGTTCCATAATTTTGTGGCAAGTACTCCGCAGTTTGTTACATATATTTACAACCGTATTAAAGAATAAATGCTGAGCTTCATGCGACTGAAATCGTTTACCAATAATTTTATGACCATTACCTCTAGAGTAGTGTGAGCGATCAACTGTGAAATATTTATCGATGGCCATATTATCGTGTCCTTTGATTGTTTTGAATGCTTGAATTCTATCTCCTCGTAACCTGCGGTTCGTTAGGGTAAAGAGATTCAGGGCTGTTAAACGTTCCTCGTATGGTTTATTTGTCAATCCAGGTATCATCTTTGTCACTCTTCTCTGTACTATCTCAAGTTTCTCCATATCATTTTTATAATACGGTGACCAAAATTGAACGCAGTACTCCAAGTGTGGGCGTACCAAGGAATTATACAAAGTGAGGACGATATTATCGGATTTATATTCAAGTGCTGTACCGATGAATCCAATCAGTTTATTGGCTTTTATCACAGCTTCTGTATATTGTTTGCTTGGTTTCAAGTCATTTCTTATTATAACTCCTAAGTCTTTCATGGTTGACCCAATCAAGTTGGACATTATTGATGTTATTGAGGAAAGGGAGGGAGTGGGTGATAGGGGTTGGAGGGAGGGAGTGGTAAGGGAGGGGGTAAGGGATGAGGGAGGTTGAAGAGTATAGGAGGGCTTTAGGTTTGTGGGTTGCCATGTTTAAGGGTTGTTGATGATGATGATGATAATGATGATGTAGCCATAGGAAGGAAGGAAGATTTGAACCTGGTAGACTACTGGCTGAAGCTGTCTTTCACCACTCCACCATGCTCCATTTAAGTAAGGGAAGGGAGTTGGGGGACGTTTGCATAACCAGTCTGTGCCGCCACGTGAATGCATCCCTCCCCAGCAGCAGTGAGGGTGTGGGATCATTATACAAGTGATGGTGAAGGGTTTCCGTAGTGCTGAGTACGACAGACTAACAGGACTCACTCCTATTAGTCCAGCCAGGAAGTACCATACCATCTACTTCCTCTTTCCCTTAACCCACTTGTACTTAGCCTTCGTCAGTGGTAGGTACTTAGGACATACTTATTATTTTATGGTACTGGAACTCTGCTCTCTTGACATAATATAGGTGTATAGTTTTTTTTTTTTATTTGATGATGGTATTTGTAGTTGCCATTTTTGTATGTATTTATTCGTCTGTTATTAATTTGTATTTCCTCTGCAGGGCGAAGGTAATGGTCAAGTAAAAGTGTTTCATGATGACGTTGGTTATAGTTCACCGTTTTCTTATGTATGTCTTTATTAATTGTATTATTTGCGTATCTTTCTTTTTTTAGGTCAAAGGTAGTGGTGAGGTGAAGGGCCTGGTGCAGGATGGGGGTGAAGAATGGCGGGGCCGCGGGGTCCCAGCAGAACCTCACCGATATAGCCTCTGCTGTGAGTATCTGACACATCTGATACTCATATTGTAGGTGGCAGAGCAAGCTTCCTAGCGCCTTTTCCTTTGTGACTTTTTTAGCGTATTACACCTGGACTTTTTCCTGTGATCAGAAGCATACAAGAGGCAGAATATATCGTCAAGAAAGTGGTGTTACGAAATTTCCAAAGCCATGTAGAATATACTTCTCATCTCCTATATATCCGAAGCCTATATATTGTTATACTGTACTTTAAGTCCTTCTTGCCTCACGTCCTGACGACCAGACTCATCTTACTCATGACCCCGACTCCCACAGAACGTGACCTCTTGATCACAGTTTCTGCCAGGAGTCCCTTACATCTTTTGCCCTACCTCTTGATCGTGACTCCCACAGAACTTGACCCCTCTTTCTCTAAATCTTGACTGTGACCTCTCTTGTCGTATCACCCTGACCTCACTTACCGTAACTATTGCCCATAACCCCTACAGAGCTCTGTGGGTGGGGACCTGGACCTGGTGGAGGCGCCGTCTGACATCGTGCTGACGGAGGCGGAGAGGAAGTACCTTCTATATGTCCAGAGGGGAGATGTGGCCTCCGTCCGCAGGTCAGTTACGGTACTACGTTCTTTGTGTGTGTGTGTGTGTGTGTGTGTGTGTTAGGTTTATTGTTCTGCTTACTTTTAGTCTCGTTTTTGTGGTTGGTGGGGGCATTCGCCGTCCACTCACTTGATGTGGTGCTACCTTCAGGTAACCCTAGACTGAGTGATAAGTAACCCAGAAAACCATTTACTACGCTGGGTGATAACCATATAACCAAGAAGTAAACCAGCTGGATGTGGCCCATAAGGAATGAAATCCAAGGGGGGGCTGGTAACTCACCTTATAAGTCTCAGCCGCAAAACCTAGCCTTGAGCCACTGTGCTCCTGATAGGACAATAAAGCATTGGGTGATGATGATGATGAGAATGAAGTCTGCTATACGACTTTCCTCTTTTGCAGACACTTGGAGCAGTTCAAAAGTCGTCCCCAGGAGTTAGATGTCAACTGCAAGGATCCATTGGGCCGCTCCTCCATCGCTGTGGCCATTGAGAATGAGAACTTGGACCTCTTGGAGCTGCTGCTAGAATTTGGAGTCAAGCCGAAAGTAAGTAGAGGAGATGGAAGAGGTATTGAGGAGTAGGAGAGGAAGGAGGAGTATTGGGTATTTTTGAGTTGCAGTAAGAATTTGGAATTAAGCTAAAAGTTAATAAAGATTGAGAAAGAAAAAGAAGAGAAATGAAGACAAAATGTTTAAGTTAAGAGAACAGTAGCTAGGCCATAAGTGGGATGTATTGTTTTAAGAGGATATGGGAATGATGGTTAGAATGGAAATTTTTAGATTATTTGAATTCCTTCACTAGTTTAATATATTTGAAATTTAATATAAAGATGACCAGGTGATATTATTTGTGTTTGGGGAGACTTCTCAAACTGCAGTTGTTGGATATAGTCCTCATTAACCCCTCAGCTACTTGGGTGTTCACCTGATCTGAATCCTGTATTATCATTAGGTAATAGAAGAAGGATGATGTTGACGGCAAAGGTGGAAGTTATGGGTCAGGTTGTTTGTGAGGCTAGAGGGAGAATGACTAAAGGAAAGCCAGGCAGATCATTTGGGGGATGAGAGAGTTAATTGTGGGTGTGGTGGAGAGGGAGATGCCTTTAGAGAAGTGCAGTCTAGAGTTATGAATGGGAAATATGATGATAATGATGATGATGATCTTTTCTTTTCCCCGCAGGATGCTCTTCTCCATGCCATCTCTGAGGAGTATGTTGAAGGAGTGGAAGTTTTGCTGGCATGGGAGGAGAAACACCACAAGAAAGGAGAGCCTTATGTCAGTATCAGTACCCTTACTAATATTAACCGGTTTAGTCCAGTGATGCATTTTTCATTTTATTCTTGTTATTTACGGAAAGCTGCAATGATTGTACTTGTATTGCAAAAATTAAATTGGACACAGCTCTGGTATGTTAATAAATGTCTTGAAAACTTTTTGCAATATACTGTATAATGATGAGTTAGTAATTTCATTTTTATTTTTTGTAAACGTCCTCCATTTCCCTTCATACACTTGCTTCCTCTTACCCCTCCACCTGCGTTTCTTTGCCAACTTCCCCTTCCCTCTCCATTCCCCCTCTCCACTCACCTTTCCTTCCCATCTCCATTTTACTTTCCCATTCCTTCCGTACTTCCCCTCTCTCTAATTTCCTTGTTCCTGTAAGTCCTTTGTGTATCCTCCATTCTCCTTATCCTCCCACCCTTCTTAACTTCCTCGTGGCCTCAGAGCTGGGAGGTGATGACTCGAGAGACGGCCACCTTCACCAAAGACATCACCCCGCTCATCCTGGCTGCCCACCACAACCACTACGAGATCCTTAAGCTGCTCCTTGATCGTGGCGCCTCCCTTCCCATGCCTCATGATATCAGGTTAGTGCAGTGGGTAGGGAAAGGGGAAGGTGGAGGAGGATGTGTGGGAGTAGGGTAAGGTAGGAGGTATGTGTGGCAGTAGGATAAGGTGTGGGTGTAGGATACAGTTGGGGAAAAGCGTGGCGGTAGGAAAGGGTGGTTAAGTTGAAAGAGAATGTACGTGAGATAGGTTGAAGTTTTGAAGTATGAGAGAGAGAGAGAGAGAGAGAGAGAGAGGATGAAATTGGGGAGTTTATGAGAGAAGATAAAAGACTGAGGAGTACAGTAATAAGAGAGGAGTAGTTTGGGAAGCATGTGTTGGAAAGAGGTTGATAAGGTATGTGTATGAGGGGATAATAAGGTTGAGAGTGTGTGTGGGAGAGGCTGTATTAAGCAACCAACATACTCAGAGTTTCTTTTTGTTTCATACGTTGTAATGTGCTGTGCAGGTGTGGTTGTGATGAGTGCCTGATATCAACTGAGGAGGACTCCCTGCGCCACTCCCTATCCCGTATCAACGCCTATAAAGCCCTAGCCTCACCCTCCCTCATCGCCCTCTCCTCCAAGGACCCCATACGTACGGCATTTGAGCTCTCAGGAGAGTTGCGGCGACTGCAGGGGATGGAGCATGAGTTCAAGCAGGAGTATAAAGTAAGTTATTGTGTTGTTGGGTTGTACCAGTAATGAATAATGCAGGGTGTAGCTCGATGGTGTATACTGATAATACTGTAGTTTCTTTTGCAAATTTGCTACTGAGTGTAGAGGGTTAGAGATCCTTGTCAGGTTAGGAAAAATACAATATACTGTAGTACTGTATAGTAATAACCCTCACTGTCCTTCCTCTCCAGTGTCAAAGGTCACAAGGCAGTGATGAAGTTTGGGACTGAACATAAAGGGTTGGCCAGGGTAGGAAATAATGTACAATGTCTTTCCTCCTCCTTACCTAGAGTTATGCAATATAGTGATGATGTTAGGGATCTTCATCAGGTTAGAAAGTGCATGCAGAAATAATATCTCTCACAATGTCCTCCCCCTCCCCCAACAGGAGCTACGTAAGACTGTGATGAAGTTTGCAACCGAACTGCTGGACCAGACCAGGACCCGCACCGAGCTGGCTATTATGCTGAACTATGACCATGATGGTGAGGTGTGGATGGAGGGGGAGCAGAATTCACTGGCACGACTCAAAATGGCCATCAAATATTCACAGAAGTCGGTCAGTATCAGCAGGAATATCTTAGCAACTGCATCCTTAATCACATTAACATTAGTGATTGTCTTTTTACTTTGTTCCTATTGTCACCAAATACTTTAATTTTATTCAACATGGGGAAAATCTCTCATATTCTGATAGGTTTATTAAGGCTGTTTCTAACCTCTTCTGTTCAAATAATTCTAAACTGGAACTATCATAAGGTAACACAAGTATACTGTAAAATAATTGCATCCCGGGATTTATTGAATAAAAACTTAGATTCCAAAGGAACAGGAAGTCCAATATAATGTGAGGTAAGTATTTTTGCTGAATGTGCTCAGTAACTTACCAAGCAGGCTTACCACATCTTAGGTTTAAATGTTCCATGAATTATTTTCCGTAATTTGGTTCCAGCTTACAGTTTTGCACTGTGTTTTAAGAAAACAGCTTCTGTATTAGTGTATTTTGTATACATGCCAGTGTTTCTCATGACTAAATGCTGGTTATATCTGTCACTGAAGTAGGTGGGGGTCGTGTTTCTTATCTATCTGCTAGTCAGTTTATCCTCAGGATTATAGAAAAAAGAATGCTTGAGTAGTGATTGTGAGGTTATGTGTAAAGGTTGGCTGGGGTGATTTGGACATGTGGAAAAATGTGTGAGAATAGCTGGGTTAAGTGTTTCTCTGACCTGAACATGGATGAGAGAAGATCATACTGTAGGACCTCAGGTTATAGGCTTCAACTGGTATGCTGGTGAAGAGGATGCAGCTTGGAAAGTAGCTGTCATGTGGAAAGAGTTGACCTATTGTTTTTGTTGTTGTTGTGGTCCCAGTTTCATGGTGGACCACAGACTGAAGCTGCCCTTTACCTGCAGTCCACCATCCTCCTTTTGGGGTATGGGGAAGGAACTAAGGGATGTTTGTATAACTGCAAGATATATTGGTGCCAGTGCATGCAGGCATCCCTCTCCAGCACATATGGAAGCATGGAACACTTCCATTCAAGATGTATGTATGTACAGGGTGATCCAGACTATGCAGTATCAGATGTATGTCACAGAAACAAACTTGATATCAATTTTTATGGGTCTCTCTGTATTACTATAAGGGCATAGTATTAAATTTCTTCACTCTGGCCTGCAGTTTGTGGCTCACCCCAATGTTCAACAACTCTTGGGCGCCATCTGGTATGACGGCTTGCCAGGTTTCCGACGCAAGGACATGATATCCCAGTGTATCGAGGTCATCAAACTAGCATGCATGTTCCCTATCCTCTCCATTGCATACATGATCAGCCCGTCCTCTGAAAAGGGCAAGTTTGTCAAGAAGCCCTTTGTCAAGTTCATCACTCACTGTGGATCTTACATGTTTTTCCTGAGTAAGTGCTGTGAGATAGGAGTACAGAACTGATAATGGAGGGAAAACATTGTACATATATCACTTTTTCCCCCCCAATTTGTATACTTTGCTACTGAGATCTCCGTGAAACCTACTAGTGCCATTATGTGACTTCATTTGTGCTGTTACCACCACTAAATGATTTTATTCAACTTTAACCTTTCTCTCAACTGAATAAAATTGCCGGGTGTTAGCGTAAATTTAATTACTAGGTATAATAATACCAGAAAAAGGTTAACTGGGGACAGTTTTTGAAGCCTTTAAATGCAAAAATTTCTCCTAGTTGAACAAAATATTCTGATGTTAACCTGACTGAAATACCTAGATGCACTACAGGGTTAAGTGAGCCATAATGTAGTGAAAGTGTTGATAAATTTGTGTTGTCAACAGTGCTGCTGGCCCTGGCATCTCAGAGAATCGAGTACCTGTTGATTGAGTGGTTTGGGAACGCATGGCTACGCTCCATCTTAGAGGAATGGAAGATGAAGGAACGAGGCTCACTTCCAGGCCTGGTTGAGCTTTGTATCATTATGTATGTCTTCAGTAAGTGTTCAGCCTGGTCACATTACTGTACTCACTGTACTCTCATTGTTTCTGCAGCCATAGACATTACATATCTCTCTATTTCCTCTGTAACTAGTCATGCATTTTATAGGCATGGTGGCTTAGTGGTAGAGCACCTGACTCAAGATCGAAGAGTCGTGAGTTTATGCTGCACCCAGGTAAGCTGTCTTGCCGGAAGAGGTAGCATATGCCTGTCACCTACCTGGTTATAGCAGCCGTGGTTCAGTGGGTTAGAGCGCCCTGACCGAAGGGTCGGAGGTTTGAGTCCACTCAAGGGTCATTGGTAGACATCAGGAAAGGCATCCGGTCATAAAAATTGCTACACATTCCAAAACCAAAGTCCTCTAATCAGAGGAAATTCCTTAGTCCTTATAGAAAAAAAAAAGGGGGACATGGTGTATCGCAGTGCTGCAGTTCATTTATATTCTAACATCCTCCCACTCAGTGCAGGAGAGGGACATGTTCATGTGGTGGCACTTTATAACTGGGTGGCTCCAATGCCCAGTTATATAACCTTCCTTCAACCCCCTGCCTATCCTTTGAGAGTAGGATGGAGGGCTGCTAGATAAGGGCAGCCTGCATTCCACTGAGTTCACATTTAGATGAGCATGGATCAGCTGCAACAACAGTTAACAACCCTTCTACCAATCACTTTTTTTTTTTTTTTTTTTTTTTTTTAAATGTGTCCGACTCTGGGCATAGGGTTCACAGCCTGCTTTCAAGGCCCAGTAGCCCTCCTACATACTGCACACCTCTACATGTCACCACTTCGGCGCTAACACCCACCGTCCATACTGAATACATGCTAGGGCTGTCTCATACAGGACTGGTGTAATGTTATTAGCGGGGGTATTTTTACAACGTGCTCGATATTAGCTGAGAAAGTCTCTTGAGCAGTGGATTTCTGGTATACAGTGAAGACTCGTGGAACTTTATTTACTGTATCACCAACTCCTACATGATGGTATGTCACTGGATTGAAAATATTAACAGAAACACTATAACTGTCTCTCTCCAACAGGTTTGGTATGGGGTGAGATCAAGTCACTGTGGGGTGATGGGTTATTGGAATACATCAAGGATCTGTGGAACATCATCGACTTTGTGACCAATTCGTTCTTCATGACATGGATCCTGCTGCGTGCCACCTCGTTTTTCCTTGTGCAAAAGGACCTGTGGTATGGGCTGTGGCCGTACTACCCCCGTGAGATGTGGCATCCCTTTGACCCGATGTTACTATCAGAGGGATGCTTTGGTGCGGCCATGATCTTTTGGTGAGCATGGAGTGCCTGTTTTTTTTTTTTTTTTTTTTTTTTTTTTTTTTTTTTTTAATAGGATTTCTGCTGTTCATTTTATGCAGTATTAAATTGTTTTTGCCATTGACCTATTACAGTCTGATGACATATTTTATATTTTATACATGTTTCCTGTAGCTTATGAACTCTGGGATTAAGTAATAGACAAATACAGGTACTCCTCCAACTTTGAATTAGTCTCATAAAGGATAGTAAAGTACTGTACTGGATTTTTTTTTTTCCCTTCAGTCATTCTGAACTGTTCCTTTGACAGTTTCCTGAAGCTGGTGCACATCTTCAGTGTCAACCCTCACCTGGGGCCACTGCAGATCTCACTGGGACGCATGATCTTCGATATTCTAAAGTTTTTCTTCTTGTACACCCTCGTACTCTTTGCCTTTGGTTGTGGTTAGTTTCTGTGGTGAAGTTGATGTTTCTTTCTTGAATTTGACAGAATATAATCATAGATGGATATGCATTCCTAGCTGAAATACATTCATAACCAAGCTTTAATGAAGCAGAGTTTATCAGTCATAGAGTTGTCTTTAAGATGGCATAGGAGGCTTTGAAGCACTTCATTAATGATTTATGTAATGTATCTTATCATTACATTGTCTTGTATGTAATTTATCTGGTATCTTTTTCATATCAACATAGTTAACATCAGTACTGTACAGGAAGATACTGAGGTGTATTGCACAGAATAAATTATTTAGGAAGAAGTGCTACAAAACCACTTAGAGTACAACATTTATTTACAACATTGCTAAAGGCTTGTTTCCTTTTTTATTCACATTTCTCTTCCATTGTGGCCAGGTTTGAACCAGCTGATGTGGTACTATGCAGAGCTGGAGATGCATAAGTGTTACTCTCTCCCTGGTGGCCTCCCAGATACAGATAATGAAGATCAGGCTTGCTTCATCTGGCGACGTTGGGCTAAGTTAGTACCTTTTTGCTGAGTTTTGTACTGTATTGTCGTCTGTCCACTTTAATTTAGCCTAAACTTGCCATCTCTCCATCTTGAATGTTAGGCTGTAAGAAGATATTAAATTCCTTCATTCCAGTTTTTTTTTTTTTTTTTTTTTTTTTTTTTTTCCTCCTTATGGGTGATTGTACTCACCGGAGAAAGAGAAATTAAGAAATGAAGTGGGTCGTGGAATCTTTCTAATTCCATCATTATTGTTTAGGGGGTCTTTTGAAAGGTAAATAAAATTGTCTGGAGATATTGGGAACAAAAAAAATGTGGAATGTGATGCTGGTCATGAAAAAGTGCCATGGAAAGGATGTGGAGCTAAAGTGCAGTTACAGATATTTCCTTATTGTGCTACTAAGGTATGGGAAAGAAGCTCTAAAAGCATGAAAAGCTTGAGGTATGGGAAAGAAGCTATAAAAGCATGGAAATCTCTGCCAAGTTAAAGTGGATGTTAAACATAGTGATAGGCTGTTGTTTATGAGGCCTTTATTATACCCTTTTCACCTGGACTTGGCCCAATTTTTTTTTCTTTTGCAGTCTATTTTGCATAATTCAGTGACAGGAAAAGACAGCGCTACGGCTCTACATCCTTTTTGTAGCACTTTCTTCTTGACAAGCTTCATATAATACTGTTAATCTGTTGTTACAACGTAGCATTCAAGATGGAGAGATGGTAATTTTAGGTCAGAATACAGTGAAAAGAGTATAGTTAGCTATGAGGGGGTTAGTTTGCCCCTAGTGTCTACTTTCAAGCCTCTTCTATTCATGGTACAGTAGTTGATTTTGGTCTTCCTGTTCCTTACCTTTGTTTGTTTACCATCTGTTTCATTTTTTTTGCATTGTCCTTTTCTTTACCCTTGTTTTTACTTTCTGTTCCTTCTGTTCTACTCATTATCATCCTCATATTCCTTACTTTTATTACCATACCTTTGTCTCCACTGATTTTCACATTCCTGCTCTTTTCCATTATGTGTTTTATCTTTCTCTCTACTCATTTGCATATTCCTGCTTCCTGCCTTTGTCTGTTTACCTCCCTTTCCATTCACATTCGTCTGCCTCTTTGTTACTTTTGTCTGTTTACCTTCGTTTCTACTAACTTTCTTGATCCTCTTCCAAACCTTTATCTTTTTACCTTCCGTTTCATTCTTTCCCTTTTCTATTTTTCTCTCACCTTCCCTTCCTGTGTACTTTTCATCTTATCCTTCATTCCTTGCCCCCCATGCATATTTTGTTTCTCATTTCCAATCCTTATATCTCCACAGTCCTTTGCAAGAAGTATGATAGTGTAATAAAATACATTCCCTTAGATAACATAATTATAATATAGAGCTTTAAGGTACTGTACAGTATTTATGAGGCACTTACAGCTTATCATTTAGTGTGGATCAATATACTTCATTCAGAAGACTCCAAAAGCTTTATAAGTCCTGGAGTAATTTAGATTGATATGTTAGTATACTGTACAGTTTTTAACATTATGTATTTATTAAGGTTAGGTGCTTTTGCTTATTCAGTATATCAGGTAAACTTCACCAAGTTGTTTTGGCATTATGTAGAAAGGTACAGTAGTGTTGGAACAAGGTTTATTACTTAGGGTGCTGTGGAGCTTGGATATGGTGGCAAAATCTATGTTTGTAGGCAGATTACTGTTTTGTCTGTATTTTCCAGTAATGTTATCCAGGTGGTAAAATGTTTCTTCCACATTTAAGCATAAAGACCTTATCATGCCAAACCAGAAAGATGCACAGCCAAAATAGTGTACATGTGTAGGGATCCCAGTTAGTAGTGCGACAAAATTCATGTGACCAAACCCATATTGCACAGCTAGAGTCTTGACACCATGTTCTCATTTTTTTTTTTTTTTTCTAACAAGTCATCCCTAGCAGTTTATTTTACACATGACATCTAAATACAGTACAGTATTCTGTTGTTTGTTATTGTCTTCATATTGACACAGATTGTATGAATACCATAAAGAGAATATTCAGCCTGCTGTAATATATATGTAAATGTGGGATAAGGAAGATGTGCCAGGCAGTATGGAACTTGACCATCATTCTTCTCGTATTTTTAAGATGCACAGTGAAATCAAAGACAAATATTCATGTCCTTGAACTGGTTGTATGATGGACGGATGGATAGATAGACACAGACCAAAAGGTGGTTCTTGCACATGGATCCCTATGATTTATTTTGGCTGTTGCAACTCTCATTGATGATAACAGTCTCTTCCTGTGATAATCACCAGCTTGTTTGAGACCTCTCAGTCCCTCTTCTGGGCCTCCTTTGGTCTTGTTGAATTGGATGCATTCGAGCTGGTGGGCCTGGGTGGCTTCACAAGATTCTGGGCTATGTTGATGTTTGGCTCGTACTCCGTTATCAACGTCATCGTCTTGCTCAACTTGCTGATTGCCATGATGTCAAACTCCTACAACATGATCCATGTGAGTCTAGAATTACAGTAGTATGAAAGGAGTGGAGATTTTTTTTTTTTCCAAATTTTGTGTCCAAGACATGAACAGAAATTCTCATATTTGACTTTATGGTATCCTCATTGGGCATAGACTGGTGGAAATTTAGGGTTTTACCATGACATCTTCATTGAAAAACTGTGAAGTGCTTACTGTGACATACTGCTAATGCAGGGTCCCTCAGATTAAGTTTATTTCAAAATGCATCATGCTTCCTCTTAATCTATGGCCTGCAACCCCAGACTCAACTGAGGGGGCATGTGACCAACCTCATAGAGCGGAAATTTAAACAACGCACCACAAAGGTTCTTGTATGAGTGGTGTCACACAATTTTTATGAGATAATAGTTTTCTGTCATCTCTCACCCCCCACCATCTAAGTTGAGGTCAGAAACAAGGTAACAGTAGCTACTTGGAATGTAATTCATGCACTTCCTGGTTCATTAACATATCACTAGCACCTGAGGAAGGCACAAATCTGTCAAAAAAAAAAAAAAAAAAAAAAAAAAAAAAAAAAAAAAAAATGATGGAATCAAATGCAAAGCTGACAGTGACTGAGAGAAGAGAGAGAGTGATTAAATAAATTATCCAAAGTAGCATGCCATGCTCAGGTTATGGCATAATGAACTAGCTGACAACTCACAGTCTTTGACAGGAGTGAGTCCTGCACATATAGTTGTCTGTTTCCTGCCAAATGGTAAATTTCTGACCACAGTAACTCTGTTAATTGTGGTGAATTGAGCAAAAATTTCATTGCTATACCAAATGTGTCATATTGTTTCAGACTTGATGATGTACATTTGAAGACATTTTGCAATGGTCACTAATTTTACCATATTGCCACACCACAGAGCCTATTTTGTGGCTCCCCCTGCTGCAGTCCATTGGTTAAGAACTTCCCATATTGGGGTTAGCAGTGGTGCAACTGATGTTTTGTGTGGGTTGGAAGCCAAACCAAGTGCCAAAATTAGCTTGTTACTTCTCATACTGTTAAAATAAAACATTGTAACTCAGGTCTTGGACACAAACAGAAAATTTTTCTCCACCAGTTTACCTTTGCTAACCATAAAAATTGCTACATGAGTATTGTTTCCTCCCCTGATAGCCTATTCGAGACATCCCAGTCACTGTTTTGGGCCTCCTTCGGCCTCGTTGAATTGGACGCATTTGAACTGACTGGCGTGGGGAGCTTCACAAGGTTCTGGTCCATGTTGATGTATGGCTCGTACTCCGTCATTAATGTGATCGTTCTCCTCAATCTTCTCATTGCTATGATGTCTAATTCATATAACATAATCTCGGTGGGTCTAGGCAGCATTCTATATATTCAGCTGCTTTTAGTGCTGATTGTCTTTAATTTATTTATTTTTTATTCACATTTTTCTACCTGTGCCTGTCAACCCAGTCTTCTGAAGAGCTATTATTGTTCTTTGAAAAAAATAAGTAAACAATAAATCCATCAGTTTGCACAACGTGCCGATATTCATTGAACACTAGAACCTCCAATCGAATTTGCTTTAATCTGCCAGCTCAGTATTTCATAGTTGTATTAGACTTCAGTAGGATGCCTTGTAAGCATGTTTTAAAAAGAATCTTTCACCTCATTCGTTATGTTATATATATGCTGAACATGCAAAAATGAATGCAGAGCAGAGACTTTGCATAGGAGAATTACAGTCAATATGAATAGAAGAAAAATTACATTCATTATAATGTAAATAATGTAGGTGGGTTGACAGGTGGGATTACTTCTTATTGCCTGTCGAGCATTTTGTGCATATGGTAACTTGATATGAATTGGGACCATGAGAGCACAACCCAACAAGCACTCTTAATACTTAGAACGAGTTGTACAGCCCCTCCACTGTGCCATGACAACAGTTGGGATTGCTTCATTTTTTCTCTCTGCAAAGGCATGGAGTTTTTAATATACAGTACAATGATTTGATGTTGCTTGATTTTCTTTTGCACAAGCATTAGGTTTTTAATGTACTGTATACTGTATAGCTGTTCAATATACATGAAATATTTTTTGTTGGTTGTCAGTGTTGTCAGATCCATACCAGCATTAATACAGTTAGAAATTTAACACATCAGTTAGATAATAGTTTGTACATTGAGTAATGTAGGAAGACTTAAAGCCAAGTATACTGTGAGTTTTTTGTACTGTAGAGAAGCAACTTATTGCAAAGATTATTAATATAGTTTTCATAAACTGTATAATTGTCATAATAGGAACAGAAGATTTGAAAATCTTGGTAAAGCAGGGATAAATCCCTCTGTTTCTGCGTACCAGTATATTTTTTACTTATTTTTAATAATTGGATTCTGATCATAGATTTAAGAAATCCTAAGATTGCTTTTTTCACAGAGAATATTAAAAAATGTAGTCAATTTGCTGTACAGTATTTGCGTGATGATGATGATGGCGATGATTATGATGATGATGATGATGATAATAATAATAATAATAATAATAATAATAATAATAATGGTAGTGATGATAATAATAATAATAATAATAATAATATTATTATTATTATTATTATTATTATTATAATGATAATACTGTAATAATCTATATTATAATTATCCAATTTCCATTTGTTACTGTAACACAGCAAAAATGGCACATTCTAGCACAATTTTTTTGTCACAGCAAGGTATTGCTAAAATGCTTGAAGAATAAACAATTTCCAGTCCAATTGGGCCACCGGTTCCCGAGTTATGACTCATTTCTGGGTTTTTTATATCAAGCGTCTTCGGCGGCCTTTAGGCAGATCACTTTTGTTGTGGACACTGAAGTTACCGTAACACATCCAAAACTACGCAATGTAGTGCAACTTTTGTTACAGCAAAGTGCCACTAAAATGCTCCAACTTGAAGAATAAAACAGTTTCCAGTTCATTCGGGCCACCAGTTCCCAAATTTTGACTCATATCTGGCCTCTTGACATCGAGCAGAATTTGGCAGCCTTTAAGCAAGTAGAATTAATAATGAATATACAGTAATAATAATGATAATAATAATAAAAATAATAATAGTAATAGTAGTAATAATAATAATAATACAGTAATGATGATGATGATGATGAGGATGACAGTGTTTCAAGTGTTAATTTTAGTCCCACCTTTTTATTCTTGTCACATATCCTAGATTATTCTTAAGTCTGCATGTCAAAAGTTATGGTGTTAGGTTACCATACCCCCTATTGTTTCTCAAGCCACATACACTAGGTTGTACCCCAGTTCCCACATCTTGGAGCATACCTCAGAATAATGTATCAGTGGCTACAAATCCTGTAATTACATATAGAGTCACACAGTTCCTCTGATTATATATGCAGACACACACAACATGACACACAATATGGAACACTTCATAGCACATCCCACACTAAGACAGAACATCAGTGTTGTAGGGAATCTATGGGACAACCTCATAGGGGCACTTTCTTACCTGCAGTCGACAGTTCTGCTTGATCAGACGGACTGGCGTTTAACAACATCAACATACACAGACATATTCAAAGGTGATTCATCCCAGACTACACATCCCAGTTTTCATTTTTTAGACTTTTTCATCTTGTAACACCAGCTTACATTTCAGTAATTGATAAAAATGTCCAGCTCATAGAAATACTCAGATATCTGTAACACAAGTCAAGAATAATGTATTTGATAAAAATTACCTTCTTTTAGGAACGCTCTGACACTGAGTGGAAGTTTGCTCGTACAAAACTATGGCTGAGTTACTTTGAAGATGGTGGCACTGTGCCCCCACCCTTCAACATGATCCCCACCCCCAAGGGCATAATGAGGGCCCTGGGCATCACCAGCAAGAAGATGAGGGGCTCCATCAAGGAAAAGGTGGGTTGTCTTGGTTGGTGTCAGTGATGATCTATAATAGAGTTGGAGGCAAAAGTTCATCTTATACTGTGTTTTACCTCTTTTTTCTCAGTTTCTTCTGTGGGTGCTGTTGCAAGGGTGATAGAGGCTTATTATATTTCTCTACCAGTAAGTGATTCTCATTTATATGATGCATTATAGAGAAAAGCGACAAACATATCCCAGGTGTAAAGTAGACATGGTGGAATAGTTTAATTTTTTCCAACTCTACATCAAATATTAACAACTACAATAATTCATTAATTCTAACTCCTTCGCCTGGAGGGTCTCTATTGAGCCAAATAAAAAATTCTGGTATTGTCCAAAATAAAATGCAAAATGTATCATTGGATTGAAGGGGTTCTCACAAATTATGTATAAAATCTTTGACCCTAGAGCTGAATAAAGTTACCTGACATTAACCTGAGTATGATGCAGAGCACTGTATATCCTTGTGCTGAAAGGGTTAATAGGTACTTCCCAATGTTAGTAGGTAAACTGTATGTTCTTTCTGGTGTTCATAATTTGACAGTCTGAGATTGTGTGTTGTCCATGTTAATTTGTCACAGTTACTTTATTGTAGAACTCATGTGACATCTACAGAATTTTATTATGGCTGTTGCCAGATTATTTTATTTAAGTAAGGGTAACGTCAGGACCTAAAGGAAGAGAAGTGGTTACCCTGGCCATTCCTACAGGTTCTGATCTACCTGACCTAAACTAACCATATATCACTTGCATAACCTGAAGTTATATAGCTTCTTCAACTATTTTATAGTTTCCTCTTGCTATGTAAAATAACCTAGCTCTGCCCATGCAACTTACTGAACTTGGCCTTGTCTTGCAGCCTAAATGGATTGTACTGAGCTAAACATGTAATTTCACTTTGTTAACCTAAACCTTGTAACCGTACCTGGTCACACAGTCCAAGAAGCGCGCAGACCAGCGTCACATGAACGTGATGCGGTTGCTGGTGCGTCGTTACATCACCGAGATGCAGCGCAAGGCAGATGAGAAGGGTGTCACTGAGGATGACATCAATGAGGTCAAACAGGATATTTCAACATTCAGGTGACTCATCGCCCAGGTTACTGAATCAGACACTTTATGTATAGTTCATCCACCTGAATTTGCTATGAATTTGGGTGATTATCGATCATTGCAAGTCACATATTCATAGCGTGATATAAAAGTAATACGAAAATGGCACTTTTAGCTGAAGAGGAGAGAGAGACCAATGCCTGTTGGGCAGTTACAAGGTACAGGTGTGTGTGCTGGCTCTATGCCTTTGTCTGGCTATCACCATTATGCTGTGCATTTACAACAATAAACATTTCAATCAGTCAGTCAGAAAAGAATATGCCATCTTTGCTTACATATTGTGTAATCTGTACTTCTTGTCTTAAGTTACTTAGGAATTCCATCACTCATTCCCCAGCATCTAGTAAGTGGAACCTGTTTGCCCTTTGCCACCACACTGACAGCCTTTTGGCTACTTGGGGGACATCATGGTTCAAGTAATATAGCGTACGTTTCAAACTGACAGTGGATAACAGTACATGGGAGTCTAACATACTTTTGGATTGAGCTTGGGACACAACACGCAGTCAGCATGAGTGAAACAGACAGAGGAAGGGCGCCTAGAGCGATGTGTTCATGTGTTAAGGCCATGACATCATTGTCCAGTGACTTACATGCCACTGCATGGATAGTTTTAATGTTGAAGACGGTGGTCCAAGGTTCATAGCCACAATCATCCAGCATAAACCACGGAATTGCCAGCGTAAAGGACAGAAGAGTAGAGATTGGGGGTGCCATGTTAAGAGTGGTTAGTGTAAACCAAGTCTATATAAAGCAAGTGCACTCTGTATTTCCCTCATTTCAGTAGCAGAATAAGAAATTACATCTCTACATCCTTTCCATAATTTTCATGGCTAGCATCATATTCTTGTGTTAATTTCTTGTTACAGGTCAGCATTCAAGATGGTGGGATGCCAATTTTAGGCAAAGTTAAAGTGAACAGTGTATAGTAGAGCTCTTGTGGGTACATACAGTAGTTAAGCATTTCTCACAAAAAAATTGCATATTCAGTATAAGGGCAATAGAAGGTCCATTTACATGTAATTTTTAGAAAAACTGTTATTTGTATTAAGCTTGAGAAATTTGTAAGAAATTATTGTTTTCCAGATATGAGCTCATTGACATCTTGAAGAACAATGGCATGAACACATCCATGGTCAATGCAGAAGACTCATGTAAGTACAGTACCATTGATAGTTATGTTTTAATACTGTACACCAACTCATTCAGCAGGAGTGACTGGTGATGGGTTGTGATACTGTATAATGACATGGTGGAGTTTTTCAAGGAGCCACCTCTGATGATATTGTGAGTTCTGGTATCTGGTAACGTATTGATAGATGTGTTTTGCAAGTACAGTACTGTCCATGTGAAAATGTAGATAATTAAGAACAGTGTATGACTGAAGGTTGGTGAGGGTGAGGTTAGGATGAGAATTCCAAATTGGCTTGAGACTATCCTTCTGTGTAATGTGAGTGTCATGTTACATTAGCTACTAGGGTTGTTTACTTTTTAAATATTATTATTATTTGTAGAGATTTAGATAGGTGGTAGATGGAGGTGCTCACCATCCACTCACTCAATGTAGTGCTGCATTGGGTGTCTGCTCTTTCCTCTCGTCCTTCCTTCCACTTCTGTCTCTCTTTGCTTCATTCTTTCCACTTCCTTCTGCCTATGAGTGATGTTACACTCCCTCTTCTGTCTTTCTTTCCATCATTCTTTTCCCTTCCTTCTGCCTTTGAATAACCACACTGAGTGATGAGCCAAATGGTTTCCTGTGCACCAGGAAACCACCTTACTATGTGAGGTGGTAGCCATATAACCAAATTAAGGCACTCCAATTGGATCGAGCCTGTGTCGGTTTATATCCAAGGGGTGATTGGGGTTTATTGCTCACATAATGACACTCAGGGATGAGTGAGGCTGGTCACTCTCATCTTAATGGTCAGGACCAACTTGCCTAACCCCTGGCTCCTCCACTCCTCATGGGGCAACATAGGATTGGATGATGGATGGATGGATTAATAGGGATTTCCCTCTTGTGTTATCAACCTGTCTAATCTCCGTGGAAGACAGGAGCAGGATGATGGCAAGATATGTCATAGAATGAACATGCATTATTTCTAGGAATCTGGTTTTGTGAGGGATAGGCTAACAGTTACCACATAGACAGAGGATTATCCTAACTTGGGAATGGAGGAACAGCATACTACCAATTAGATACTGATCATTAACTGCATACTTACCTTATATGTATGTTGTTGCCCTCAGATGTTACTTTTATAATAATCTCAAGAACGGACCTCAGGTTTAGGGGACTTAATAGAAATGTTGCTAATTTTACAGCTTATAAAGTGAAATATGGCTGATCGATGCAAGCTTTTAATACTGCCTTACAGAATGCTTGTATATATGTATAAAAGGTTAGTAAGTAATGAAAAAATGACAAAGATGTAATGAGTTATGTCTCATGTAACTGATTGTGTTACAGCGGTGGTGGGCAAGAAGGGACGAGCCATGGAGCGGCGCCTTATGAAGGGTTTCAATATTGGCATGGTGGAGGGTCTCATGACGGAAATCCTCACCTCAGATAAAAAGCCCAAGAATATCTTTGGGAAGTTGGCCAAGGCCATTGGCAAGAAGAAGAAGGAGGACTGGAATGCCAAGGTGTCAAAGGCATCACTGCGCAGAGACCAGATTGGATCTTCAGAAACCAGCCTGAAACGTTCACAGACCTCACTCAGGCGTCGCATTCAGCATGAAAACGAGGCCCTGTTGAGGACACTTCACCCAGACAAACTTTTAGAGTACAACCCCAATTTGGAACGCTACTCTCCCACCACCAGGGTTGCCTATGCCAAATTCAAGGTCCATACTCTCAAAAAGGAGAAAGAGAAGCAGCAGAAGGCAGCCACCCAGCAGAAGACTGGAACTGCCAACCAACAGTTACAGGTCCAGAAGAAGCAGGAAGCTTCAGACAAAGGCTTCCAGTCAAGGTCCCCAACACCAAGGGGAGGAGCAAGCCCAAGTCCACGTCCAAGCCCTAGCCCTAGCCCTAGCCCTGTACCCAAGCCTCCTTCAAGTCCTTCTCCAGTACCAAAGCCCCCTGCATCTGCACCACCTCCCAAGCCACCAAGCAGTGCTGCTCCACCACCTCCAGGTAAGCCAGCCCCAGGCAAGGTGGCAGTTCCAGCAGCATTCCAACAGCAAGGGCAGTCCCAGGCTCCCCCACCTCGTTCCAAGCCCCCACCCAGAACAATGCAGCCACCATCAGGTGGTGTACCACCTCAGCCACCTCCAGCCAGCAAACCCTCTCAACCTCCTGCAGCCCAACCTCCCACACTCAGCAAGCCCAGCTCTCCTCCACCCTCAGTGCCTCCGCCAGGTCCTCCTTCAAAGCCCAAGGTCACAGTCACTCAGTCTCCCCCAAGTAAGAGCTCTCCCGCCCCTCCGAAGTCTCCCTCACCTGCCAGCTCAAGAGCACCATCGCCAAGTGGTGGAGGTGAAGTCATTGCATCAGGTAAATCCTCAGTGACAGGTCAGGTGCGCACAGGCTGGTTGTAAGTTGTCTGACCCCCTTGTTATCCTTGCTGCATATGTTCTTATCATCATTCTCTCTTGACCTAATGTAATCTGATCCAGCCTTTCCTTAACTGATGATTTTTTCATAGCCTTCTTATCCATCATATATTTATTGATGGACTCAGTTTGTCTCATCCTGATTCTTCTTGACTATCCATCTCCTAAGTTTTGCATTGAGTGAAGCTATAGCTCAGCCATCTTGCTGCATGTTATGGTGGGTCATATGCATTGCTGTTTTTGTCTGGTGGTGTTGTAACATTAATGTCCTGGCAATGTTTCTTGTGCATGTATAAATATGTAGAGATCTTTTGAAAGATTTATATAATGCAATGCAATTGTCATATGTAAGTACAGTAATTTACATTCATGTTTTATATGAAAACTTATAATAAGCATAAGTTTCACATCCTCACAGTCTAACAAGATAGCATCCACTCTCATCCATCCTCTGACCCTCCTCCTCCTCCTCCCGCACCTCTGTGATATGATCATCCTCACTGTGCTGACTGGAGATGTGGTTCTTGAAAATGTTTGCAGTTGATTCCTTGTCATAACTTAATTTGATGGAAGATCGAAAGAGATATGGGAAGACTGCTTTTTACTTTCCATGTCCTTCCTGCTGAATAAATAAATCTAGGATAATTTCCCTCTTCTAACCAAGATGTGTTTTTTGAGGAGCAAGAGATGTGGGAAGATTGCACTTTCTTTTCCTTGACCTTTGTGGGAAAAGAAGCCACAGTTACGACAGGAAATTGATCATGAGTGTGTGTATGAATCTGGTCCTAGAATCAGCTGATCATTAATCCTGGACAGTATACCATGCATCCTTTTTAATTTTAATCTTTCAGCAAGAACATTTAAATCTTTTGGGAATGGTAAGTGAAGATCTTTACCAAGTGACTGTTCAGTAGAGATAAAGCAGCTGTTACATTTTATTTTGCCTAAGTTTTTTCCATGGATAATCTTAAGTTACACAGGTATTTGGTTTTTAATAACCATCACTGCCAACATAAGTCTTGTGCAGATATTCTTGATTAGTGGTAGCTTCTGCATGCTCAGTCAGTCATCTGCAGTTCCCTTCTGTGATTTGACTTTACTCTCAGAATTGCCTGTTCTGTTGTTTCCTTATCTTCGGCAGGTCAACAAATGCACTGTTCTGTTCAGTTCCTTATAAGTTCTGTCTGTAGTTGTAGTGTTGGACATGATCATTTACTCTGTAAGATACACACATTCTCACCAACCTTTCGTGTTTTGTTTACCTCCACTAACCTAGGGCTCTGTCTAGCAGTCTTTGTATGTCTGCATGTTTAGGTCTTCTGTATATTAACTAATTCATATCACATATTTGTGTTGCAGGGTAGTATCGTTAGTGTACAGTGCTGTAAAATTAAAATTTGTGTGGTGGGTGGGGACACCCATTATCCTCAGTTAGTGTAGAAGTACAGCAGACCCCCATTTTACCATGAACTGGTGTGCGATGAATCACCTATATAATTACTAAAAAGTTAGGACCTTATATTGATACATGATCACATTTTTGCACATGAGATCTTTGATTCCATACAAAGCCTCATTGGTTTATGTACGATCATTATTTTTGCTTATCTGATCGCCAGTACCTAAGCTTAGTCATTTTTGCTGCAAGATATTCTTGAACTCAGCTACTGTTGGGTGTGTTAGTGTTAGTGTTGGAACAGTAGTGTGGTTTGGGAATTAGGCAGTAAGCAAAATGAAGTGAAATTACCAGATTAGGTGAACTGGAAACTAATTTTTAGACATTTTTGGTGGTAAGCAGAAAAGTGATGTGCAGTGAAGTGAAATAACTACCAGTTGAGATAAGTTGGAGATTTGTTAGTTAACTTTGTTGGGTAGGTCATCCTTGACCCAAAACGTATCTTCATTCAGTGTTATGACTTGATATATATGTAACAAATCATCATGCACTGGGTTTCTTCAAACACATCCTCATTGTAAAACAGCAGTATGCTACCTTCCGGTGACTTGCTACAGAGTAATGTGCCAGATTTCTTTTAGCCTAGGAATCCATTGTTATGTTTGGCAGTGGCCACATAACCAGATAAACATGTGGTGGTTTAGTGAGTTAAGGCATTTTTCTATCTCAATGTGGCCCATAAAGTTGACATGCAAGGTGAGATAAAGCAGCCTTGCCCCAGGACCCTACACATGTGGGAGAGCTTACTCCAGAAGAATGGCAGTGAAAACTGATGCTGAGATTGTGTATGGCAGTCTCATTTATGAGAATGCTTGGATGAGGGAGGAAATTCACTCCAAGTTCATTTCATGTACCGTACCTGGACAATGCCAACTTTTTTTTATACATACTCACGGCAATTAAAAGATAAGGGAGCCTGATCTAGGCATGGTATGGCTATACAGCTGTACAAGTCTTACATCCTAAGAGGCCATTAAATTATTCATTATAATTGTAGGCAGAGCATATTGGAATTATAATACTCTGTATACTATTTATACATTTGGATGACTGAATGCTAATACAGTATAACAGAAATAATGAGTTGAATAAGGTGGAGTGTCGGCGTGTCACCCACCTTCGGTATTCTGGACTAGGGTAGCCTTATAGTACTGTAGCCTCTGGCCCCCAAAACTTGAAAGGATAATATCAAATTCAGTGATCCTGTTTTCTTTTATTGTGCTGAAGTACTGATTACATTTTAGTTACATGAAACAATATCTAATATAAAACAGGAATATGACAAGCTTGATACAGGAGAAGAAAGAAAGGGTACAGACAAATGAAGTTATCACCAAAGGATGTGGAACTATATACTGTATTAGGTGTCTCCAGCACTTATCTTCATAGTGAACTTCAGGTAACTGCTACAAACTTTGCCCAGATTATCAGTCAGGTTTCACATTCATCAGATTTCTTATCTACAGCTTAGAATGAAGAAAAATATAAAACTATGCAGGTTTTCATTATCATGCATACATCAGAGTACTGTAAATACATTACTTGATATGACAACTTATTAATCAACAGTATAATTCTTTTATCCATATACAGTATCGTGCATAAGTTCCTTTACCAAAAACATCACTGTAAATTTACCATGTTCCTCATATAAAACAAGGTACACAAGCTGCATTACCATATCCAATGTATTTCCTTCAGATATGGATAACGTTTATGTGAAGCTACAGAACGTGGTGAAAGTTTTTGGCGTATCAGATACAGCCAGGATTCCGGGGGCTTGAATAACTAATGAACGGAAGCGTGTCCCATTGGAATGGGAAAACTTGGGCTGTCTGGATGTTGCTACTCCTCACCCAGCCCTAAGGTGGGAAAGGAGGTCCAGATGATGGTGATGATGATGATGATGATATACAATAAGGACACATACAGTATAATTAAGGAAAAAAGACAATACACAGAAAATAAAAGTGATTAGAGAACTGAACCATACTCTAGAAATCAAAGGCACTGAGAGAGAGAGATTTCTTCTACCAAATATTACATATGGATTTGAGATATGGTCACTTGAGCAGAGGGAATTATCCAAGTAGCAAAGATAATTGTTTTCCAAGCAGCACTTGGAGCAGAGGGGGTGAATTATTGAAACCAGCGATGAGATACATGAATGTTTTGTTATGGAAGAAAAAGCAAAGAATGTAATACACTGTTATGGTGAAGTAAAACTAACTGTTGGAATAGACAGCACGAGGTGCTAACCCACAGTGCACATGTCCATAACTTAGGCTTCTGAACTTGTGGTGGATTATTCATCCATTAGGCTAGGATATCATAGTTATCTCCTCTGGGTGTCACCCTGGATATCATTTTACCCACTAGCCCACAAAGGGTGGATGAACACCAAAGCTGAGCAGTGCCAGCTGCCAGCACCACGATCTGAACTCTGGCACTATTGAGCCAGCATCTTCACAACTAGCAGTGCTAAATAAGCGCCACCGGGCCATGAGTGGAGTTAATAAAAAGGAACACAATGAGATGTTATGGACATGTGGATGGAAAACAGGAAATGAAAGTGAAAAGTATCAGCGTGAGACAAGTGGGGATGCGCAAGTAGATGATCTCTCGCTACATGGGATAAAAAACCTGTCATAAATGAAAGAACTGGGTGAGGAAGAATTGTTGAGGATGCAAAGATATGTATGGGAATAAAGCACCCTGTAACTTCTTTGATGGCCACTCAGTATATGGAAGGTCCCAGAAGGAAGCAAAGTTCCGTGTAATACATGATATCTGTTTACCACATAAAACAACATTACTGGTCAGTCTTGCTTCAAATTCATATAAACCCTCTGTAAACCAAACTAATTGGGGCACTGGTGAAATGTAAATCCAACATTTGATGATCATTTTAAATTTACAAACCCTGGTTCAATACAGTATATGTATGTCCCAGTTTGCTAGGTACATTATGGTACCCTATGGCCCGTTTTTTTCATCGGTTAAGAGAGCTCCCAAACACTTTTCCTAAGCAATTTATTTTGCTTATTACACCTTACTGTCCTCTTCAGTTACATACATCCTCATCATATTGCCATACTCTGTATAAATAATATACAGTAGGTATGCACAATACGCAAGTTTATGGGCGGCAGAGGAGGTCACTTACTAGGAATTCACGTACTGTGAATACATAAACTTATGGGAAAAATTATATATGGGTGGCACCCCCCTTCATCAGTAACCCTTGAGACTCCTTTCAGACCTAAGTATTGTACTGTACAGGGAAACTGTCTAAGACATATTACCTAAGATAAAGTAAACTGCCAAGATTATGGCTTTACTAAATCAACAAGGCTATGGCTTAACTAAATCAACACGAATATGGCTCTTCACCTTAACCCAAGAGGACAACAGGCTTGATGGACGTAAGAAAGGGATCCGAGGAACAGTGAGGCACCTAGCATGCACCTCCTGCACCACCTTCTTCACCACTCTCGTCACCAGCACTTTCGACTCTTTCACTAGCTAATGCACTCACTTGTTCATACACCCTTCAAAGTCTATTTCTGACACCTCAAACATCACATCATCCTCTTGATCCTTCTTAGGAAATGGCTCTTCTGATGTTGAAGGGAGAGATTCTTCACTTCCTTGAGGTAATGGGTGATGAGGCAACCGTTGGCCAGTCTTGAGGTGGCAATGTCACGTCTAGGGGTAACCCCAGATTTGGGCCACTCTTCACTGCCGTCTAGCCTATTACGAATTCAGTTCGCGTACTGTTAAAAAATACACTAAAATTTGATAAAAAATAGGTTCTTGCATACTATGCGATTTGCGTACTGTGTGCACCTACTATACAAATAATATACCTAAGGATATTAACCCACCCTATCTAAATCACTGATGAAGTGTTAGGGAGCCCCCTTAAACACTGAATATGAGTCTACATGACGAGCTGTTATTAATTCCTTAAGGGACATGTGACATAAAAAACTACTAATTGTCAAAATTGTTTGGTGGTCACTGCTTTGAGCAGAGTTGATCAAATTATGGCTGGGATGTTAAAATGCACACTAGGAACTTACACACAGTGATCCATCATTGGTGCAGCTTTTGAAAGAATGCACCAAGGCCAATGCATGCAAGCATGTTGGAGCCTTTATACACAATATGATATGGTACACACTAGTACAGTGTTGTGTTCATCAGTATAAAGTTATTCCTCTACTTTTTAAAAACACATTTGCATCCTTCAAGGTCACTGAAGTTTTTAAATTAGTATTCAGTCACAGCATACAGTAGTAAGTCCCCCCTCCCCAAACTTTCATGTGCTAGGTCTGTTAGTCAACTGCATCCACATTATACTGTATTACTAGTGGTGGTAGGTGGTGGCAGGCATCGTCCATTCACGTTGAAGTGCTGCGTACTTCTTCCTTCACCTTTATCATTCTTTCAGTGTCTGCCCTCCTAATTCTCCCATCCTTCCTATCATTTTTTTCTTTTCTTTCCACTTCAGTTAGCTCTGCACTGAATGAGAAGCTTCTTTCCTGTTGACCAGGAAACCATTTACAAGGCTCGATGGTAACCATATAACCAAATAACAGGGTGATGAGCCTACTATGGTCCCCCTGTTCACTGGGTGGAGAGACAAAAAAGCGACATCCTTCCAGGAACCAAACCTTCACACTCTTCACTGCACCTCACTGCGGTAAGGCGTTGTCCACCGTTGGGGAAAATTGCCTTACTGCATAGGATGGCCCTGCAGGGGCAGTTGCTTGCCTGTGGTTGATGGGTCAGCTTGGCCAGAAAGACCAGGACTACTTAAACCATGGATTGCGCAATTACCCTTTTTTTCCCCACTCTGTGATGTGCAAAAAATGAAGAAAAAAATTTCTTTTAAGATTATGTTTATCATAAACTTGAAGATAAATATCCAGGGCATCATCTGGTGAAAAGAAACAATCTCTATCTCTCTCTGTCTTTGTGTAGGGCCACGTGTAAGTTTACATAGGGGAGTAGTTTTAAAAATGAATAAAAAAAAACAAAAACAAAAATTTAAAATCATAAACTTGAAGATAAACATCCTGGGCATCATCTGGTGAAAAGAAAACAATCTCTCTCTCACCATCTTTGCGTAGCACCATGCGTAAGTTTGGGTAGGGGTGGAGTAGTTAGCAGTGATGCACGACCAGCACAGCCTGAGCTGTGACTCGCAACGTAATGCTACCCAGCCTGAGCTGTGGCTCGCATTCCTCGGGTTAACAACAACTGTATTACCAAACCATGTTTGGTTATGGGGAGATTGTTCAACTGGCTCAGAGTTCATCAGAGCTGAAACTGGTAAACTGTGGTTTGCTATAAAGAGGATTTACTATATAACTATGGAAATCAATTGTAGTTTATATATCTGATGTTTTTGGTCAAGTGGCTTAGTGCAACCTTTTGTCAATCCACTCATCCTAACTAAAACACATCAGTAACACATTAACAGATATTCTCAGCCCCTTCACTGAATGAAATACTTTAGTATTTTGAACTCAGGAGCAGTTATGTATGAAAAAGCCCCCCCCCCCCCCCCAGCTCCCCCAATTCACTTCCAATAAAATGTATGAAGGAACTAAGTAAATAAAAATGATGGCACCGTTTGGATTTCAGATCCATCTATGTCATTACAGGGGATGTTATATATTTTAACAGCTACCAGTTTTCATAAACTGATATAAAACCACTGATGGAATTAATATAACCCATGAAAACATTAAATACTGAAAAATGATTGGTGGTAGGTTTGACGGGTCTATAAACAAATTGCAGCATTCCAAAATCTTATACTAAATTCCTCTACACATAAGTAAGGCAAGGAGAAATGTGTTGTAAAGTAAGCAGAATTTTGAGTACAGTGAGAGCAGAGTGGTTACATTCTCATTCTTTCTTATTGGCATCTGGTACCCAAAGACCAGAATCAACACAGCGTTTCATGTGGTGTGTCGCTACTTCTGGGTCCATTTTAGCTATGGTGTCCTGCAGCAGTTGGACATCCTGGCTCTCAAAGCACTTCTTGAGTTCCTACAAGAAAAAAAAAAAAATACAAGTAAGGTGCTGTTTTTCAGAATCAGTATACAAGAAAATACACTAGGTGCAGGTGAACAATGGCATTACAGTGCAATTCTGCTTCAGTAATTTAACAGAACCTAGGGATATCCCTTTCATTTCAGGCTTCCCATCTGATGATATTATTCCATTTAGGGTAGGTTTTTCAAAATTGGAGAAGTCACATATAGCATCAGTAAACTCTTTCAGTGTGAGAGAATTTTTACAAACAATAAAATGATCAGCAGCAACAAGAGCAAAATAAGAAAAGGACCACCCAGATTCAAGGAGTTAATCATGGAGTCAGCTAGTAGCATTGCAACAAGTCACTACCACTCCACACACTAAGGCAGGCAAAGTTAATTCTACATTTTGTTTAACAATTCAATCCCCATAACACAAGTACACTGTGCAGTAGGCAGCAGAAGACCTGTTGCCTGTCTGCTTCTTCCAATGGAAGTAGAAAATCAGTCTCCTTAGTCATATCCAGTCAATGCCAGTGTGGTTGTTTTGTGGCCAAATATAATCATTATAGTGCTGGGGGTGCTGTAAATCACTAGATTCACAACACTGATCCCTAAAGTCCTTAAAAAAAGTAGCAAAAGCTACATGACCTCAGCTGCCGACAGCACATTAGCTTCATTTGATATCAACATTAAGAAAGTTAAGGTCACGGGAAGTGGGGGTACCCATTTGATATAGTGCTACCTACAGGTAACGTGACACTTAAATTACCTTGCTTAATGCTATGGTTTTAATTTATGTGATACCTTCAAGGGTCTGAAATGTAGAATATGCATTTATGGCTTCTTATATTTTTTATTATTACTGTTTTTTCAATAGTAGAAATGTGGAGAAGAGTGAAAATAAGTTGCTTGGGAGGAGTGTGTGGAATTATGTGGAGACAAAGAGACAAATAAGGATATTAGGGACAACTGTAGCACAGATGTGGATGTGCACTAAGATAGTCTGGTCATGTGGAGAGAATGAACAAAGAGAGATTGAGTAGAAGAGTGTGTGTGAGTTGGGTAGACAGAGAGACCAAGGATGAAGTGGAAAGATATACACTTGAGGGAGGCATGAATTAGAGGGAGGACAAATTAATAGTAGAGGAAAGGGTGACATGGAAGCAGTTTGTTTGTGGCCATCCCCTCTGTGAAGGAGGCATTTGACTATTGACAGACAGAACTGTAATTATGCTAGGGTTACATGAAATGCACCAAATAAGACAGAACGAGGTGTCTTGGACAAACATAACCTAGGAGCTCATAAATCTTGGACAGCAGAAAGTCTAGGAGAATGTAACAGCAAAGTCAAATCTCTTGCTGCCTTGTGGGTAGGCCTTGGATTGTAAAAGGCTTGGTTACATTCCAAAAGTGTAGGTGAAAGCAAAATTTGCAGCCTTGTAGGTTTTCTCTGTTGAGAGAAAGGCTATGCCCACCTCCAGTAACTGAACGACATCAGTAAGGGCATCCAGGCTACCTCTACAGGGCTTCCAATACAATGTATGGCATTGCAGTGGCCCAGTGTCATTGCATTTGCTGGGCTGTTTTGCTGGAGTCCTCCAAGGTTTGAGAAGGAATAAGACCTGAGAATTACTGCAATGCATTAACTGTATTGTACTAAGTTACCTCAGGCAGAGACTCCATCACTTCCAGTGGATCCAAACCACCAGGACCTAGTCGAGCCTGGCGTTCCTCTTCCTCTGCCTCCTTCATCAACTGCTCTAACTTCTGCTCTGCTCGTTTCCTCACCCGGTCCTTAAATCCTTCAAGTTCATCTGTGAAGGCTTTCTTGTACTCAGGTTCAGCCTGCTGAATCCTACAGATATTACAAAGATTCATTACCTGATATCTCATACTATTACAGACACTGAAGCTTCACATTTTTCATTAAGACTAAAAAATTAATATCTGAATCAGTAATTATACGGTTACTCCACTTGCAAAATTGAACTGTTGAAATATACATGCTGACATTATTGTACCACTGCTAAATACTGTATGTCATCTCTTCGTAATAGGCCACTGGTATAATGCAATACATGGTGTGCTTATGAATGTGGGAAGATGCAATACATTTTTTCCCCCACTGACCCATTTCTACCCCTCTGAGACAAGCTGGTACAATACCAAGCTAGATGGATCACCTATGGAAAAAGGCAGAGATACAAGAGCGAGGATCACGGTCGAGCTGCTTGGCCAACTCCAGGATGAACTGCATACATATGGTCTGGTGGGCCACGTGGGACATGAGTTCACCCTTCTCTTCCATCTCAAGGTTGATGCACCACACCACAAGGTAGTTGGCTGTATCCTCGCATGCCAGCTCTGGGTGTTCCTGACACGGACAGTGCACATAAATCACCAACAGTCATCATCAACTTGACATTTTTCACCCAACTAAAGATGGGTTGGGATATGGTTCAGCCAACAAGCAGAGATAGCAATAAGCGGGAGAAACATTAACTGACCCACATCACTAAGCAATCTGACTCTCTCACTACGGATGGTCTCCTAAAATTAACAAAATCTTCTAGGGTACCAATACTGAAATACATAAAAAGCAAGGTTTATATGAAAAAAGGTACCATAAAAACAATTTCACTGTGTATCCATCAAGCCCCTGTTGCATTTGAGTGCTTTTCCATTTCTTGGATAGTTCTTTGATACAAACAGGGATGAGCTGAATGTGAACCCAGTGGACTGCAAGCCAAAACTGATCCTCTTCAGTCATCCACTACATATGCTACTTATGGGGCGACAGGGGAGGGATTAAGGTGTGATTGTATAACTGAACAGCTCCACCACCTGATCATATCAATGCCACCACATGAAGGCATCTCCAGCACCACCTTTACTGTAAAGCTGATTTGTCAGTTCCCCGAAGTTTATAGTACCATCTGTATAGACAAAGTTGTGATATTCTGGAACACATTATGAACATAAAATTAAGACTTACTGCATCCATCCATCCATCGTTCAAACCTATGCCGCCCCATGAGGAGCATAGGAGCCCAGGGCTAGACAATTTGGTCCTGACATTTAAGATGAGAGTGACCAGCCTCACTCATCCCTGAGTGGCATTATGTGAGCAATAAACCCCAACCACCCCTTGGATATAAACCTGCACAGGCTCAACCTGACTGGAGCACCTTAATTACACACTAAGCCACCAGGCACCATAATATGGTTATATGGTTACCACCCAGCATGGTAAATGGTTTCCCGGTGTGCAGGAAACCATCTGGCTTGTCACTCAGTGTAGAGTCACCCATAGGCAGAAGGAAGAGGAAAGAATGAAGGAATGAGAGACAGAAGAGGGAGTATAAAGTCACCCGTAGGCAGAAGGATGAGGAAAGAATGAAAGAAAGACAGAAGAGGAAGGAAAGAAGAGAGGAAAGGGCAGACACCTAAAACAAAACAATTAAAAACCTGCTACAGACTTTACCCTATATATACTGCTTACCATCAGAAAACGTCTGGAGTCATCGAAGTGCTTGAACATTCCATACTTCTTTATGTTAGCTTCATGCTTCTTAACAAATTCTTTCATTCGCTTCTCCTTCTCCTCTTCACTGAGATCTTCTGAATCTCGTTTAGCAGGTTTGTTGATTAATGTTTTACTGAATCCATCGCTACTGATAGTATCAACATTCCATGGTTCGAGCTGGAAATAATGGAAAGAAGTTACTCAAACAATGGTGCTCTGTATTGCATGGGAAATAAATTAGGAATGCAGTGTGTTACAAGTACCCTGATATGGCCTAGTCATGTGGAGAGAAGGGAGAATGAGACAGAGTAGGAGACTATATGCTGGTAAGAAGGGGGAGGAGAAGAAGGTGAAGGTTCAGTGGAAGATGAAGTGAAGGAATAGGATGAATAAGCATAGTATATGAATGAGGATGATGAAGGTTGGAGGGCAGCCTGATGGCTGAGGACATGATGACATGGAGGGAATTTGTTCATGGCTACCCCCTCTAAAATTAAAGATGTCCAAGTATATACAGACAGATAATTGTTGTTATTGCTGCCGCTTAGCCCCGTTTGCCTGGCCAAGCAGACCCATCTACCACAGGTACACAACTTTCCCAGTGGGGTCCAGTTTGTGTGGCATGTGCTGGGAAGTGCTCCATTATGTGTGTTAAGTACTGTGAACCCATTCTATGAGTGAGGCACTTACCACCTGTGATTCCACCCAAACCCAATCTATGCTGGTAGCTGAGTAGGGCTGGATGATGTCTTGAACTAAGCCTAGCTAGGTGAACTAAATCAATTCTATTGAAACATATCACTGATGGGTGATATGTCGGGAGGGAGGCTTGTAGTACAGTGTTCTGACTGAGGTTTTTACAGTCTGTGCATGAAATAAGTAGAGGAAACAGGTGTTTCTTCACTGTTAGTGTTGGAATGTCTGGAGGTGGGATGTTGTCGACAAATGACTGATAATGTTTGTATGGTGATACCATAGTTTTATGTGTCAAGTGGTGATGTCAGGCTGTGTAATGAAAGGGGTGTTGTGAGTCAGCATAGACTCCTGTATAGAACTGTGTGCCTTTCATCATGTAAAGATATTCTCTGACAGGGAGGACTTCAGTTCAGAGTTTACGCGAGCTATGGGAGTGGTTTTGGTGTAGCTGCTGATGATGTGTAGGGTATTGTTCTCTGTGGTCTGAGAGGTGTTGTGGATGTTACATAAGATGGGGGGCTCACACTGGAAGGGCACAGGAGATCACTGATCTATACATTTATTTATTGTAACTTAGGGAGAATATTTTCATTTTGTTGCCCGAAGTCTGTTCCTGCATGTGACCTGAGTGCGCTGAGTCTGGGCCGCCTCTTGATGTCCTGCAGGTGGTCCTTGAAGATGGGTCCAGTGTCATATGTCACTCCAAGGATCTTTATTGAAGATGAAGTGGTGAAATAATAAGCAAACTTTTGTCTCCAACTGGATATGGGCAGAACCGAGTGTAAAGTTATCATCATCATCATCATCTGGACCTCCTTTCCCACCCAAGGGCAGGGTGAGGAGTAGCAATGTCCAAACAGCCCAAAGCCCAGTCCAATGGGCCACCCTTCCATTCACTCACAATTCAAGCCCCCCGAACCCTGGCTCTATCTGATATGCCAAAAACATTCACCATATTCTGTAGCTTCACAGAAGTGTATTCAACAGAGTCAACCTGGATGCTGCCATGTTAAAATGGGGTGCCAAAACCCTGATCATGTGCTTTTCCTCACAGTATTCATCCAGCCAGCTCAATCTCTTGTCAGTCCCCTAGCCTCATCAACTTCCAAAACTCTCTTCCTCACACACTCATCCACCATATCCCTCCACCTTCTCCTTGGCCTACCTCGCCTCCTCCCTCCTCCAAATTCACTCAGATATACCTTTTTCACCACTCAATTGTTATCCATTCTCTCCACATGACCAAAGCATCTCAGTACACTCTCTTCAATTCTGGTGTTCACAGACTTCCTCACCCCTCATCTTTCAATTAATCATATTTCAAATCCTATCCACTCTCTGTACTCCACATACATCCCTCAGAGCCCCATCCCCACTGCTCTCACTCTTGACCTTTGGTTTTCATGCCAGACCATAGTCTCACATCCATATGTTAAAGCTCGCACTAACACTCTCGCATGTAAGCCTTCCCCCCCCCCAACTCTGGGCATAGGCTTCACAGCCTGCTCTCAAGGCCCAGAAGTCCTCCTACATACATACACCTCTCCACATGTCACCACTTTGGCACTAACCCACCATCCATATTGAATACATGCTAGGGCACTCAAGCCTCTGTTTCTTAACAAGGCCTTCATTGCACCAGCTACTTTCCTTCCTTGTGTCACTCTACTTTCCACTTCTTTTGCACATTTACCTCTCTTTTCTGTCACTGTATCCAGGTATCTGAGCCTCTCACCAGTTCTGGTCTCTCTCCATTCACTGTAACATCACACTGGGAGTCACCTTCTCTCTTAATAACCATCACTTCACTCCTTTCTGCATTTACTCTCAAGGCACGACGCTCACAGACATCAGCAAAACTCTGCACTAGTCTACCAAGTTCTTGTTCGGTATTTGCAAGTAGTACAGCATCATCAGCATGCAACAAATTTGAGATATTTCATCCATCACCATTCATTACCAATGACATCCCCCACTCCATTACTGGTGTTTTTTCCTTCTCCCATCACCCCATCCATATATACCCAGTATATATTGAACAACCATGGGGACAACACAACCTTGTTGCATGCCCACACCGATCGTAAACCATTCGCTTAGATGCCCATTTACCCTTAAATATGCACAAGTTGTAAAGTGAGTAGTACAATAAAGAAGGGAAAGAAGCAAATTACCTTTTCTTTCTTCTCCATTTCCTTCTGTTTCTTAACCAAATCTTCTCCTTTCTTCTCAAGGAGATTGAGAGCCTCCTTCAGCTTGCTCATGTCTGTGCTTTCATCAGGAGACTTCAGCTTTCCCTTAAGCTCTGCTACTTGACGGTCATACCTAAATAATACACAGGGGGTTAAGTTTATAAAAAAGCATATGCTCTTTTCAATCTAACTTGGGTAAAAACTGTCATATTGCCATCTTAAATGCCTAACAGTAATAAGACATTAATACTATAGCTACTGTAATATGATGGTAATCATGAAGAAGTGCTACAGAAAGGATAATGAGCCATAACACTGTCTTTTACTGCCAATAAACTGTGTGAGATAAGCTGCAATAGGCCACAAAGCGGGCCATGTAAAGGTGAAAGAAGTATAACCAATTAACATGATAAATATCTCCATAACAGTCTACTGTTATCATGGATTATTTTGTTATTCCGTTCGTGCCCAGGATGTATGTATTTACATTCGTGCTGCATTCAGTGAGTGACCCCACGACGCACACCCTTACGTCCTATTATTTCAGTGTTTTCTCAGTCCTTTTCAACTGGTGGTACAGAGGTGTGGGTGTTTTCTGAGTCTGGTAGAGGCCATTGAAGTTCTCAGGAGCTCCACCCACTAACCTATCATGCGCATCTGGGCATGAAGGGGTTAAGAGTGGTGGTATGTGGTGACGACCATCATCCACTCAGTGCAATGCTGCCTACCTCTTCCAAAGATGACTCTACAGTCAGTGACAAGCCTAATGGTTTCCTGTAACTCAGGACCATTTACATTCGTGGGTGGTAACCACTGCAGCGTCCATCCAGAAACCAAACCTTAAGGATTATCTGTGCATACATGTTCCTGTGGCTAACTGCACAAGTCACACCATTCCATTCATCCATTTTACTAACCCTCATCTTGCTCTACGTCTGTTCTATTACTGTATACCGGTATTCTTTATTCACACCTTAAAAATATCACAAAGCCAGGGTAGAGGTCCCATGGCAGACACAGGACCCAGAGCTAACCTTCTTTGATCTTTAAATTAGAAATGTAGCTGTTCAGATGATTAAAGGATGGTCTATGGTAAACTTTTTATTCCATTATGAATATAGTAACCCATTAAAGCTCATCTACTAGGTGACATATCACTTACTCTTCCTTTTCCCTTTTTAATCTGTCAAGCTCTTGTTGCTTTTCTGCCATCCTTTCCAGTCTTGCTTGGTGGCGCCATCGGAACAGGGATGGAGTGTCAATGTTTGGATGAGTGTCATCCTCATCATCTGATATCTGTAAAGAACAATTAAAATAATCAAAGATGCCACCAACTATCAGTAATGGGCCATCAACTAACAATAAAATAATGTAAGTAAACATAGTGAACAAAAAATACTTTTTTTCCCACTTCAGTACAGAATAGCTCCTCAGGATGCACCTGTGGTGAAAAAAGAAGTGCCGAATTTGTATTCTGAAACTGTATTTCTAAACAGGTGTAGCCTACGTACTCATAAGTGCCTAATGTAACATTTCCAGAGATGAAAGACAAATCTGAGACTCTGAAGAATGCCATGGTTAGGAATGGTGAAAGCAAAGTTAGGACCAGGTTAAGGTTGATAGACACCTAAAGTATTACCACAGGATGTGGCATTCTCAGACATATCAGGGCCTGTTAGGTTTGGACTGTGTAATGGCCATTCTGCACATAAAAAAAAAAAAAAAAAAAAAAAAAAAAAAAAAAAAAAAAAAAAAAAATAAAGAGCCTACTGTAATGTCAAGGTTAAGACCAAAGCTGAAATGGGTAGGACCAAGGAATGTCTATGTTAAGTCCGAATGATGGACCGAAGAGTGCTAAGTATGGGGACAAAAGACATGACTCTAGGGCTGGTGACATCCTGTCAGATGTAGTTTAGGTGGCTCCAAAGTTATTAAGGTTTTCTTCACTTTTCACATTCACCATTCCTCTCACATTGTCTTTACTAACTTTACAGGACCTTCAATACCCTTTTGAAGGGTTAAGATTGCAAGACGGCAAATATTCGCTTTCTTATCTTTAATGTTGGATTCAATTTCTTCCTGTACTGCATTCATTATTTTTTTTCTTCTTGACATGTCCTATTCATTCATGCTGAAATTGAAAAAAAATAGTAAAAGCAGGAAGCAGTAGAAATTAAAGGAATCACTTTTTTGTCTTCTGTAGTTACTGTACTGAATGTGGCTTGAATCTGTAGCCTATTACTAAAAAAATCACACCTACCCTAAGTTAACCTAGGAATGCACTAAAAACCAAAGAATATATCAATAGAAGCAATGAAAGAAATCAGACATTTAGGCTAAAAGCAGTAAGACGATACAATACAGAATTATGAAAAGAACACATAGCTCCCTGGGCAACCTTAATAATCAGAGGATGTACCTCGTGGTTTATTCTTGCTACTCTCAAACGATTTATTCAAATTGTGCGATTTAGGATACCTTGAGTGATTATTGATGGGTATCTACGGTAACTCCTACGGTTCGAAGTCTTTCCTACGCCAAATTAACCCGTCTGTAAATACTAAAAGTAACGTGGCTAATACATCGTTGGAATGAAGGGAAACAACTACTGAACAACACAGCAAAAATTCAGGTTGCAAACCAAGACAAGAAAAATGACACATTCAAGAAAAATGACGGTTCGAGTACATGAGGTAGTAGCCAATTATTGTAACTAATTTACGATTTGTACATACGTTAGTCCAGCACCTACATGGCTTTTTATGCAATTTATCAATATGGTAACGGGAAATCTACACAGACCTCGATGTCCTTCCACTTGCTGTAGTCCACCATGTTTACAATTCTAGCGTTTACGAGATCTTTCTCTCCTTCTTCTTCCACTGTACAGACTGATCCGTTTTCTCCTCCCAGCTTGGATCATGCGGAGGACTAACTTTGGATTTTATACTTGCCCTATGAGAGGAGATGGACACGGCATGTGCTTACTTGATATTCTTCATTAGTCGCCCGAATGACCTGTGTTGCGCCATAAAACTGTCAAAAGGGAAAGAGGTGGGCGTGGCAAGCGAAGGATTGAGTGACAATAAATTTGGTGGGCGAAAAGGTTGGGGCAGGAAAGTGTTCTATGTGAAAATGATTGTTGTAAGATTTGTGGTCAGAGTGCAAGGAAGTTTTAATTTAGAATATCTTCCAAGAATGTCAGGGACGTGGGAGACATTAATAAAAAAAAAAAAGGTTGATACGAGCTGGAGTTGCAGTGGGGTGAGGAAGGGCTATGAGAGTATAACAAGAAAATTAGTGCCATAGAATTAATGGGTTGAGTACAGTGAAAATTGATTTCAAAGTTTTCTCGAACAGCAAGAATAGATAAGCTTGCTGATATGTTCTCATGTGAGTGGCATCTTGCAATGAAGGCAAAAACTTAAACTTCTGTCATCTTCACCATGCCTGTAGGACCCACACCATTATATCTAGTGCACTTTCCCACCAACTTATCTTCCCAGTTTATCTATGATTTCTTACCTAATGACCTATAAATCAGAATTTACCAAATTGAGCCAGAATAGGTGTGAGTGGAGCTGAAGTGCCCTGAATAGGAAACAAGTGTACTATTTTTGACTGGGTCTTATGAATAAGGCAGCAGATGGTATTTTGTTACTTTATCTGTATTAGGGAGTGGACTGTAAAAATCAGACAAACAGGGTAGTACACCAGAGATAAATGAAAAACTGGTGATGGTAAAAACTGGAACTCCAGCCAACAGGTTAACATCTAACCATTTTTCTTAAATGAAATTTTCCTGAGTATTCAGTTGCACTGATTGTAGGCCAGTATGTCTTCCTGAACATAATTTTGTCTTTCTGTGGTAACATCAGAGCACGCAGTACTCATTTTCAAAATATGTACAGTATTAATTTTGCTATAGGAGTCCCCTGGGGAGGGGACAATATACATCCCCATGATCCTTCTCAGTAGGCCCTTTCTCAGAATTGTAATAATAATAAGTATCTTGAATGTTTGCCTGATGCAGTTTCTGTCAACTTCTGTATCATTCACAACCTGTCTATATCATCTCAGTGGATCACCTCCTGGCCTTACAGAGCCTCACCTTTCCCTCACTGAATCACAGCAGGCCACTGATAACAGCCCATTTTTTCTTTCTTCCAATCTTTTCCTTTCCCACTTTCAAGCCAGAGGTAGGCTATATGTTGCATGTATGTGTAACATCTCACTTTGGATCCATATGATTAATCCCAACTCTTTATACTAAGTAATAGCTATCCAGCCAGTCCCCTGATTAAATATATCTGTACACACTTCTAAGCCAAAAGGTGTATGTTCCATGTATATGTAACAAGCCAACTTGTTCATTCCTTACCTTTAATAATCAAAATTTTCCACTGGGTTATTTACAGGTGTATCCTGTGACCAATCATTAGTCAAATATGCATTATTTTACAGTAGTGCAGTATCCTTCCATAACAGGATGTATTCCGAGTTCCTTGTCTCAGTTAGGATGGGTACTGGAGAGGGATGCCTTCCCATAATGGCACCAACATATCTGCATGAGTCTTCTGCCTGGTTATACAGTTCTAACATCTCTTATCTCTCTCCTTTTCCCCTGAAAGGAGGATGGTAGACTGTAGAAGGGCAGCTTCAACCTGGAGTCAGTTGAATTAATGTTTAGATGAACCTACAGCCACAACAACAGTTAGGACAAATTCTGATTGTGTTTGTATGGGTTCTCATGTATCAATGGCAGATTTGTTGCAGGTCTTCCCAAAGGGGATATATATTCTGAGATCCAAAGCAAAATCATGACAATTATATCCAGTTGAGGGTTTTAGTAATGAGCTCTGGGATGTCATGTAGTGTTCCTGTGTTGACTGACAGCATTATTTTGAAAAATATGTTGGGTGAAAGCATATTTACCCTATCAGTCAGATGATGTAATTTTTGTTATATTCTTGTTACTTGGACAGTTTTACTAGGCTAGACCTCTAGTAGGGCAGAGATTACACCAGACTTCTGGTAGAAAATGGTTCATAAATGTTATATCCAACCTCTCCAACATGAATAAAATGAAAAATACGTAACTGGTTTGAAGGTTTTAAGCACAAAATTATGGTTCAGTAAGCCTCATGGTAGATAATTAAAATTACCTGGAGGTAGCAAGATCAAATATCTCCATTGCCTTGGTTCCTCCTGGGTATGGCAGGAGCGCCTAGACTACTTTGCCCTTACATTAAAATATACTGTAAGTCGTTGGGGTGAGGAGTTAAATGTTTGCATCCCTTCCCTTCAACACATACAAAAACGTCTAATGAGGAAGATGGGAAAAACCCAAGATATTAACAAACTGTATGCATTGTAAATTAAGCAGTGCTACTTGTCTGTCTTGTGTTAAATTTATATTGAAATAGGTAAACTCAACAATTAAAATAATTTATCAGTATAATAATTTATGTTTAATTTTGTATAAGAAGAAAAAATCAAGATTTTACAATGAAAACAAAATATGGGAAACTAGAATAGGGTACCAGTATGATGATTTTTTAAACTGACAGTTCACCCATCCTCCAGTCCTTTATTGATCCATCAGGAGTGCAGGGGCCCACATCAAGGCAACCTACTCCAGACAAGAATTTCTGGAATTTTTTATTATGGGAAATGAATTCCCTGAGCTAGACCTTGATAGATCATATAGCCCTGCTAGATGATGGGAGAGCACTACCTCTCCCGGCAGGGCAGCTACCCAGGCAGGGCGTCAACTCTTGACCTTTTGTTCTCAAGTCAGGCACTTTAACACTGAGCCACGCTGTCCTCAGACAAGGCAAGTGTCATTACTGTAATTCCTCGCACAAATGCAAGCAATAAACTCCTTGGATGTAAACATTTACAGGTCTCATTCAGGTAGGAGTGGCATTCCCATTTAGAAATTACATTCTGAATGTTCTTGTAATGTGATGTTTAATCACACTGTAATGGGTCTATAAAAAGTCCCACGTTGCTTAGAGGCAAAGCAGGGATCCTCTCTTTGGCTCAGTGGTAATGTGCATGCCTACGAAGCACAAGAGCCTGAGATTGAATCTCGGCCAGGACAGTGATTTAATTTGTTAAGTTTCATTTTGGCTATTACGTTAGTTGGCAGCGGTGTGAGATGTGAGGCGAGGCTTGGAGGGCAATGATGTTGTTGTTGACAGCGTCTCAGTTCTTACATCCCCGGGTGATGAGCTGTCCGGTGTGGTCCGCAGTGCCCCCAATGCTACACTACCATGTGTTCGAAACTGACCAAATTAATCACCGAGGGGAGAAAAAAGAGTGATGTAATAGGGTCCATAAAAAAGCCTGCGTTGCTTAGAGGCAAAGTGGGGATCCTCTCTTTGGCTCAGTGGTAACGTGCGCATGTATGAAGCACGAGAGCCTAAGATCAAATCTCGGCCAGGAGAGTGTGATTAATTTAAGTTTCATTTCGGCCATTACAGCACCATGCAGAATCTTTATTTTTCAAACTGGACATTCAACACAACTATCATCAAAATCCGTGTTGATACAGGCAGTCCTTATTCTAAGTCAGAGTTGTGTTCGAAATGTATAAAAACTTTTTCCACACAACTAGTACTGTAACGTGGGATTCTTGGATAGAAATAAAACTATAATGGGCTACTATTCTGTAATTTACTGTGGACATAGAAGGGAAAAAAAAAAATCAGTGCTGCGAATTATAATGTGGACTTACTTATAATGCACCTATAGTGTTTGTTCTAATCTGACAAAGATGCCTCGCCCCATTTGGCATGGGCGATCGCCAAGTGGTCACATTAAGTGTTCATTTGACTGTTAGGCCAATGATACTCATTTTTACCACATAACTAAGGCTCATTAAATTTAATACAACCATGACAATATTGCTGCTGGAATGGCCAATTCTGTCAGGTGAAAACAGACTATATCAACATGCATATTACAGTAAAATAGGTCTCAAACATCATAGGTGATATATGTATGAAAATTACTTAGCCTTAAAAAATAACAATAAACTATTTGGGAAAACTGAATCTACAATTTAGCCATCGGTAGATTTGAAGTGGTCTTCATCAATGGTGGAGTAGATGTGTCCTTCACTGCTCAAGAAATCGAGGACGTCGCTGAAAGAAAATGATAAAGCTGTAAGTGCACCATTAATTTTAAATCTCCAGTCAGTTCACACTAAGTCAAGGTGTGTGAAGGCAAAATGCAACTCTAAGTGATAACAACTTCAAGTGAGAAATGCCTCTAGTTCAGGAGTGACGGGTTCAAGTGAAGAAATTGTGTTAACTGACCAGTAACTTAACACTGAAGCTTTACGTGAACCAAAATATTATACCTTCTTCATACAACTGCGCTAGTAAACTGAGAGAAATTAAAAAATAAGCTTCACAGACACCTGAGGAACTCTGATGGGCATTTTCCTGTATTTAAGGTGGACTTGGGGGGGGGGGGAAAGAAAAAGAAAAAAGCAAGATGCACTTACTCAATCTGCTTGTGAGAGAGTTTGCCAACCAAAGTAGAGTATATGGCCTGGCGTGCAACACCTGCCTCATCTGGACACTGGTGGATGGCTTGATACACAAGGGTCTGCTGGCCAGTCAAACCTTGCATAACGAATCCACCACTACCACCACCACCACCACTACCACTGCCCATCCCCATTCCGAAGCCAAGGCCCCCAGCACCCACTAGGGAATTGCTCATAGAAGGGGCATCTGCACCAGCTACTACCCCTGCTCCTTTATCAGCCTGCTGTAAAACATATATGATTAATTATAACAATAATATATACAGTAAACTCTCAATTATCTGTTGTTGCAATATCAGGCACCGCTGGCTTGGCTCTATTAAAGCAATATCCAGTGAAATTATGCAACATCCAGTGCTGAAACAGGACATAACCAGCAGTTGTGCAATACCTGGGGTTAAGACGTATCAATCAGTTCATAAACATTAGCCAACCACCACTGTATTACCGTACTGTACTCTATCATTATTTTATTGTATTTTATGCTTGGTTTTCATCTTTTACTCACGGGAAAGTTGTTAGGATAGAAGGTTGAGACGGATAGTAACACAATATCAGGCTTAACGCACAATGTTGAGCCAATGGGATAGTGCTATGCCATATCTGCGTTTCACTTTATTCGGCATAAGACTTGGCTGAATTACAATGGATATCTGAGAGTTTACTGCATAACAACTGTTCATCATTATCCCAATCTCTTTTTCCCACCCAAGGATGGGGTGAGGTAGTGTCCACAAAAAAATACCCAGTATTGTAAATACAATAATAATAAAATGAGAGGGAAAACTTATCATCAATTGCATGCCCATTTGGTATGGAACTGACGTTTACTAAAAGAACAAGATAACTTATTGCAGACAGAACTCTTGGATACATATACTCAACGATAAAATGAATGAAAAATACGTTAATTATACAGGGTTTCCAAAATTAATGACACTTCATGGTGCTGTAATAAAAACTGAGCACAGCTATTGAAAAAAATAACTATGTGGAGGAAATCATTAAGCTTTAGTAGGTGTCAAGCTGTGTTTCTAATTTGCAAATAGAAAATGGCCATAATGCATAAAAAATAACAATTCACCAGAAAGTGTCATGACATCTTACTCTTATTAAGAAATGCTAACATGACGCTAATGACCATGTTAGCAGTTAGTTGACTAATGGCATGACACAATGATTACATAGAGATTAAATATATATGCATTAAAAAAATTACCAG